>NC_134818.1:12516869-12526869 GCF_046742065.1 Oratosquilla oratoria
ACGTTACGTCAGGTGCAAGTCACCGCGCAGAATCCGCATGAAAGTCTTTTTGAATTGCTGGTTAGCGAGTGCGTAACATAAGGGGTTAAGGGGACTGTTAGCGTAGCAAAGAAAGTAGGAGAACATGTAGAGGTGGACGTTGGTGCAAGTGCAGAATCCCTCGGCGATGGCTAGGATATGGTAGGGCGTCCAGCAAGCCACGAAGGCCCCCAGGATCACCGAAATGGTCCGCAGAGCCTTGTTGGCGCGGTTCTCAGACTTCGATCTCTGTCTCTTCTCGCCATCCGCCTTCCTCTTCTTCTTCTTAAGGCTTCTGATGGATTTGACGATGCCTTTCCGGGAGCCTTTCAGTGATCCCTTGAGGGAACTCTCCCCGGCTGTCGTCCTCTCCCTCTCGATCAGGGACGAGGACTCTGTCCGCGCGACGCTCGTGACAGTCTTGTTCGAATTGACGTTATGGGTTGTGATGAGCTGGTTGGCCGAAGGAGCGCTGGCAGACGCCCCTCCAAGGCCTCCCCCACCTCCCCCTCCGCTCACTACCAGGCTCCCGAGGCCCGTTGTCGAAGCTCCAGCCGTCTTGTTCGTGTCGGGTTGAGGTTTGGCTCGAACGGCGCTGCCGCCGGTGCTGTTCGACCCGTTGTTGTTATTGTTATTGTTGTTGTTGTTGTTGTTCGCCACGGCATTCGTGGTGGCGGTGTTGTTGGTGGTGGGTTTGGAGGACGTCTGGGACTTGGCGGGCGTGGAAGAGGCCATGTTGGTGCAGGCGAGCATGACAGAGGAAACGATTGCGTCAGTATTCGGTTCGTCGCTTTCGATGTTGGTGGCGGTGGTGGTGGTCGTCGCCGTCGTCGTTGCCGCCGCCGCGGTTTCGGGAATTCGGGGCAGGGTTCGGTCTCGGCTCGAATCGAAGGAATCTCGAGCTTCTTCGGCGGGTTCGTCGACGCCATCCATGCTCCCTTCGAGGTCCTCGTCGTCTGAGCGTGAGTGAAGGCGGCTCATTTTTCTGTGCTGGCTGTGCGGCGTAGTGGTGAGCATGGATGCCATGGACCTTGACGTCGGTGAGCCGGGGCTGTGCAGAGTGGGGGCCCACACCGAAGAAGGAGGGTCCTCCACCACGGGAGAAGGAAGAATGATGGAAGACTCGTCCATGAAACGGAGGTCGGCCGTGTCCATCCCCGTCAGGATGTCGAAGGCAAGGCCCCCCGCCCCAGAGTAATTGAGGCTGGACGGGGGCCGCGTGGTGCAGATGCTGCTCACGCTGGAGTTGTCGGCGAACATGGCTGGGGGTGCGATAGGTCGATCTTCCAGGATGTAGGCCTCAGTGGGTGTGGAGGCGGCCAGGGGCATGATGGGCAGGGCCTGCATGGGTCTCAGAGGCAGGGTCATCGGGTGTAAGGGCTGTACTGTTGCCGGTGCGTTTTCTCCTGATCTAAGGCTGACCGTTTCGTCCGAGTGACTACTGTGGGCCTCCTGGTCCCCGGTCATGCTCGACTGCTGCACCAGACCCTCCGAAGTCCGCTGCCCCTCTCCTCCTCCTCCTCCAGAGCCTACGGCGTTCTTGGCCTCCATCAGCCTGACGCAGGTGTTATTGTTAGTTCGATGGTTGGAAAGAGGCGCGTCGCTGTTCTCACTAGCGCTCGTCGTGTCCAAGACGCTCTGCTCGGGGATCTTCGGCAGAGCCTCCGTCGTGGGAGTCTTCTTGTGTTGCGGAGGTGGCTCCAGCTTGGGAATGATGGTGGTGATGCTGTTGCTGTAGTGAGACTTGCGGGGCGGAGGCGGGTACTGGCTACTCTCCTCGTCCGAGTCGAAGGCCGGACTACTCGAGCGCTCGGACTTCTCGGGAGGCTCCCGCTTGTCCGAGAAGCTCGTCGTCTCGGTGGTTTTCGAGGAGTTCTTCTGGCTCGCCGATGAATCGCTCACGCCCGAACCGCCCTGGGCGTTGGCGGTCGGGGCGGCGGGGGCCGCGGCGACAACGGGGGGCTTGTCCTGACTCAGAAGCGTCGACTGGGTTTTGGACATGCCCAGCCCCGCTGTCCTCCCGGCCATCCCCGCCATGCCGCCGGCACTGAGGGCCACCAGCGTCTGCATCTTGCGGTGTTTGGCCTCAGACTTCTTCTGCATGTCGTAGGCGGTCTTGTAGATCCCCGCGTAGAGAACGATGAGAACGACGAGGGTGACCCAATAGTAGGTGACGATGAGGGCCGTGTTGAAGACCGGATCCCGAAGGAACTGCACCTCGCACTGGTTTGGCAGGAGGTCCCGGTAGCCGACGAAGTGCTCCCAGCCGAAAATACTGATGAAGAAGAGCAACGCCGGGATGATCCAGGTCATGGCCACCATTACGATGACCTTGGTCCGCGTCCGCCAGCCCCGGTACTTGGCGGCGATCTTCACCGAACAGAACCGGTCGATGGTGATGAGGAGGACCGTGTACTGTGACACGAGGCACACCGTGTAGTCGACCGAAAGCCACAGATCGCAGAGGATCGGTCCTAGGGTCCACTCGCCCATGAGGACGTAGACGGTGTAGAAGGGCATGGAGACCGAACCGATGAGGACGTCAGTGACGGCCAGAGACGCGATGAAGTAGTTCGAGGGCTGCCTGATGGCGCGCTCAACGATGAAGGAAAGGAGTACGAGCAGGTTCCCGCTCACCGTTAGCACGATGCAGATCCCGAGGCTGAGGGCGATGAGCACCGTCTGCCACAGCTCGAACGGCGGCAGGATGGTGGTCGCGTCGGTAGCGTCGGTGTCGTTGGAAGGCAGGCAGTCCATGGAGGCGTTGGCCAGGCACGACCCGTTGGAAGGCTCACTTGCGTTGAGGAAGTTGAGCGAGGGGTCCATACCACTCCACGTGAGGATCGGCCCGAGTGTCACCTCACTCAAAGGTGCAGTCATGTTGAAGCCGTAGTCCTCTTCGCCAAAGGGGACCACCTCCAGGTCCTCTAACCCTCCGCCGCCACCGCTCCAGCCCCCGCCTCCTCCACCTCCTCCTCCTCCTCCTCCGACGCCGCCGCCGACGCCGCCTCCTCCGACCTCCGCCTCGCCCTCTATCTCCTCCCGCGATCCGAAGCCCCGACTCCGCTGTTGCTTCCTGTAAAGTAAAACAGGTGGTCAGTTACATCTTCGTAATATACATACATACATACATACATACATACATACATACATACATACATACATACATACATACATACATACATACATACATACATACATACATATATACACATATACATACATGCATACATACATACATGCATTTATACATCCATCCATCCATCCATCCAATACATGCATACATACATACATGCATTTATACATCCATCCATCCATCCATCCATCCATCCATCCATCCATCCATCCATCCATCCATCCATCCATCCATACATGCATACATACATACATATATACATACATACATACATTCATACATTCATACATACATACATACATACATACATACATACATACATACATACATACATACATACATACATACATACATATTGCACATATATACATACTTATAATAATAATTACAACAAGAATTATGGCATCAATAAATGACGACAATAATGATAATGACAACAATAATGACAGTGGTAGAAATAATGGCGGCAATTAGCGTTGCAATTACTGAAACGGTAACGGTAACGGTAGTTACATCGTCAGCACAAGTGGTGACAATCATAGACGATGAATTGTTAAGATTCTGAATTGACGAAGTGACATTTGCAAAATAAATAGACAAATTTATAGCTAAATGAATAAGTACATACATATACATACATATACCAAGGCTTTTTCCCCCTTACAAGGGAGGTAGCCAAGAAGAAAAAGGCATAAAAACCATTCCATCCCTAAATACACTCCACTCCCCTCCACCCTTCCTCTTATCTTGGCACCTCCTGGATGACGGGTCATCCCTGCACCTTGTCTACTGCCCTGGGTCAGAGGCAGTGTTGCAAGACACAGCACATCCACAGCAAGGCCGCTTCATTAAATCGGCGACCCCCTTCTCCGTCCTCCCCCCTAGAGAAGCAATTAAGTAAATAAATAAACAGATAAAAAGATGAATAAATACATAAACAAATAAAAAGATAAATAAATAAATAAATAAATAAAAAGATAAATAGATAAATAAAAAGATGATAAATGAATAAACAAATAAAAATATAGATAAATAAATAAATTAATAATGAATGAATAAAATAAATAAATAAGTAAATCAATAAAAATAGATAAATAAAAATGAATAGATAAATAAATGAATAGATAAATAGTATAAATAGATGAATAAACAAAAGGAGATTAAGTACTCTTTCATATCATAGATCCATTTTCTTTTACAAACATGAATCCTGATGACAGTTGAAATCAAAATAACACGAACTAATTGGTGGAACCCCATATGACGTTCTTTCAATCCGCAATTAAAACCGGGACACAATTTCCATACATACTTTTTTCCAGATTACAAAATCCAGCAGCGTTGGGCTGTGTTCTGTCAGTTGAGGAAAAGTCGTTTCCCGCCATTTTGTATCTTACCCCCTCACCTGTTGCGTCATGTCGTCGCGAACGAAAAGAACATCGCATAGAGAATTAGATTTTCATCCATTTACATATCAAAGGAATCTGATTCTACAGATGACACGCACAGATGTAGATTGAGGAAATTTGTTTTTTTGACATACAAATACAAACACTGTTGCTTGCTTTTTTCTTAGTTATTCTCTTTGAAGGTGCAATTCTGATTTAGAGCCAACTATCATGGCGTCGCGTCGATAAGATAAACTTTTCTTATAATAAAAGAAGACACGGGGCATTTTGAGATTGAAAGTGCTCATTCGATTAATTTTTCTGTGTTCACTTAAGGAATGCTCTATAAATAAGAGAGCTGGATTGCATAGAGGACTACAAAAAGACAAAAAAAAAAAAAGAGGAGAAGAGAGGAGGCGGAAAAATAAGGAAAAAATTTGATAAGAAAAAGAAGAAAAAAGAAGTCAAAGAGCAAGCGAAAATTGTGAACACAAAGTATAGGAAAGTAAATGCATAGGGAAGGTGGTTGGTGTGTTAATTTGATTAAATCATAGCTGACCATCTACCCAAATAACTATTTGCCTCTTCAGAAGTGATATTAACTACCTGCCTGTGTATTTGAGTATCCAACAATCTATCTGCATGTATAAACACACATGTATGTTTGAATATAAATGTATTTCTGTGTTTGTATATATTTCTGCATATATGAAATATTTTAAATTTAGTGATGGAGGATGTCATTGTAGTTTATCAGTGTATGACAGATTTTTATTTCAAGAAATCACGTAAGGTAAAGGTAGTCATTATTGACATATCAGTAGGCTCGTAGATTGATACCGAATATCCACATATTCTGAATATGAAAGAATAATTTTAACATATAGTACGTGTAAATTAGGTATAGGAAGTATAAGGAAATAAAAACAAAAATATATTATTGGCACTATCCTTCCATAAAGACTTGTACTTTTTACAGTTTTTTTTATATACTCTTTTTTACTGGACTATGTTTACGAAAAAATATATGCATTTCTTTTCTGCTCCCTCACTGGTATTTTCAACCTGTCTCCTATTCTATTTATATCTAGATTCTTCTCCCTCCTCCTATTTATAAATTCTTCTCTCCGACCTCTTCAATAAAGTAACGTATCTTAGCCTAAGCGCAAACTTAGACGCAGGCGACACAGGCGACACAGGCGACACAGCACAGAAGAAAAGCAGACTTCCTGTTGCTGAACTGAAGTACAGTTTGATCTCTCTCACCTGAAATGTTGAAGTTACACATCTAGAAGCATTTCATGTGAGATTGAAGTTCAAATTGTGCTTCAATTCTGTGCTGTGTCGCTTGTGTCGTCTGCCTCTCAATTTGCGCTCAGGCTTACAAACTTTACTGCATCAGAAGACACCACCCGATTCCATTCATCTAAGGGTCAAACTCCAACCACAACGGGGTCTCGATCGATTAAGATAACCTTCAGACCTTGGGCCCGGGTCTTAGATGGCTAAAAATGTTGGATGTTGACCAGAAGAAAATGTATGAAGTGTGTCGTTTGAGCTGAAGAAACGTAACTTGTTTTTTGTCCCTTAAGAGTATCCTTCCTCCTATGTGTTCACAGATTTTATATATTTTATTCTGGTTAGTGTCAGGTGGTTTGGTTTACCTGAGTAGCAGATCCCCGGGCACAATAGATGACAGGTGGTAATGAACATGGAACTGCCTAGTGTAGGCCTTATGGTCTCTTGCAGTCTCCTTCATTTTTGTGTTCTTATTTTATACACCTGGTCCTTTCCTTCAGTCTCTCTCAGACTCTCTCTCTCGAGCTTGCTCTTATGCTCCCTCTCAGTCTCTCTCTCAACCTTTTCTTTGAGTCTTTGTTTCATCTTTTCTCTCAGTCTCTGTCTCAGCCTCTCCCTCAGCCTTTTCCTTAACCTCTTTCTCAGTCTCTCTCTCAGCCTCTCTCCGGACTCTCAGTCCCTCTCAGGTTCTTTTTCAGACTCAAATACTTTCTCAAAATTTTCTTTGATTCTCTCACAGCTTCTGTCTCATATTCTTTCTCAGATTCTCTCAAACTCTTTCTCAAACATTCTCTCCGACTCTCTCTCAGACCCACCGAATCTCTCAACCTCTCTTATACCCTATTTATGCCTGGATCCGACTCTGCACTGAACATAATGACCTGGCCCTTGTTGTACATCGCCCCTCGACACTTATGCACCAGAGCCCTATGGCCGCCTATCCCTCTTGTGCCCAGAGGTCCTTCTCACCCGAATAAAATCGCCTGATGTCAGGTAAAATCGTTATCACATTGGGCTATTTTACCCTCCGACTGTTGGAACAGATCTGCAGCCCGTGGCTTTCCGGAAGGAGTCTAATCTTCTGTAGGAAATAATTCTCCTCCAGCATATTAAATGACATTCTCAGTAAATTGTTGAGGAAACGAATTAGTTTGCCATGGTGATTTTACGGTGGAAAAAGTTGTGGAGGTGGGAGGTACATCCAATTAATTGGAGGTTGGAGGAAAAATAGCTCAGTGTGATAGCTTCCTCTCCTGCTCACCGGCCTCATGATTCAGTTCCTTCGTTCTTCGATCGAGCCTGACCCCCCAACCCCCCATCATTCTCCTCCCCACCCCCGAATCATTTGTTTCTCGTTGAACGACACAATCGACACAATTCAACAGACCTCTGGGCAGAGGGGGGGAGAGACGAAAAGGAGTGAAACGAAAAGAAAAGAAAATGAAAAGAAAAAAGCCAAACTGTCCTACTCGATCTGTGGCTCAACAAGTGCATTGTTATTCGTCGCCACTTGGGTCATCTTCTTTTCCTCCTCCTCCTCCTCCTCCTTCTCTTCCTGCTCCTTTTCCTCTTCTTCGTTTTCCTCCTCCTCTTCCTCATTCTCCCACTTCCCCTCCTCCCCTCCTCCTCCTCCACTCCTCCTCCCCTCCTCCTCCTCCACTCCTCCTCCCCTCCTCTTCCTCCTCCTCCTCCACTCCTCCTCCCCTCCTCTTCCTCCTCCTCCTCCTCCTCTTCCCCTTCCTCCTTTCCATCCTCCTCCAATTTTTCTCATCCCTTTAACCTCCTCCTTCCCCCTCCTCCTCCTCCTCCTTCTTCTTCCCCTCTTGCTCATATCACCCTCCCCGTCCTCCTCTTATTTTCCTCCTCCTCCTAAGTTCCTCTTCCTCCTCCTCCTCTGCAATTCCTTTTCTTCTTCCCCTTCTCCTTTCCCTCCTCCTTCCCGTCCTCATCCCCTTTTCTTCACCCCCCCGTAACCTCCCCTCATTCTCTACTTTTGCAATCCCACTTCCTGTTCCCCTCCCCTTTCCCCTCTTCCCTCCCTCATTCCTCTCTCTCCTCTCACCCCTGCTCTGACCCTCACACCTCATCTCTCACCTTTTCCCCTTCTCCTCCTCCTTCTCCTCCTCTTCCTCCTCCTTCCTTCCTCTCTTCGTCTTTCCTCCCTTCCCTTTCTCCTCCCTTCCCCTTCCCTCTTCCACCTCCTCCCTCTTCCTGCCCTTCTCTTTATCCTTCCCTCACCCCCTCCCTCTCCTCTCCTCTCCCTTTCCTCCTACCCCTCTCTCTCTGCTCCCTCCCCATCACCCCTTCCACTCCTCCTCCTCCTCCTCCTCCTCCTCCTCCTTCTCCTCCTCCCCCTTCCGAACGCAGGCAAGTGCTCGCTTCGAAGCCAAAGTCGGGGTTGCAGGCAGAGATTGCAAGGCCGTGTAATATCCGGTGGTGTGGAGGGCAGAAATTACCTGTCTACATCTGCGTCGTATCACCTGCCCCACACCTGTTGATGTACGGAGGAGATACGAGGGAAATCAGAGGAGATAACGTCGGGAGGAGGAGGAGGAGGAGGAGGAGGAGGAGGAAGAGGAGGAAGGGTATGGAGAGGAGGGAGGGGGGTGGATAGTGGCTGGGGTTGGATGGATATGGGGGTTCTCGAAGTCCGTGGTGTTCTCGAAGTCCTTGGTTGGGGACGGGAGAGAGTCCGCGAAGAAATAGTTCCGGGAAAGGAATCCGGAAGCTGGTGGGATGTCGGGCATCGGGCATCGGGCATTAGCTAGAAAGGGAAGGAGGGTCAGGGTGGATTAGGAGGAGGAGAAGGAGGAGGAGGAGGAGAAGGAGGAGGAGGAGGAAGAGGAGGAGGGTCATGGAGAGAGTGGGATCAAGGGAAGTGAAGGATTGAAGTCAATTGGACCTCAGTGGACAGTCGAGAAGAGGATGTTGAAGTGCTTCAGTTAGGGTCTCGTGATCCTCAAGAAGAAGAAAAAGAAGAAGAAGAAAAAATGAAGAAGAAGAACAACAACAACAAGAAAATGAAGAAAAAGGAAAAGAAGAAGAAGAACAACAACAACAGCAAGAAAATGAAGAAGAAGGAAAAGAAGAAGAAGAAGAAGAAGAAAAAGAAAGAGAAGAAGAAGAAAAAAGAAAAAGAAAAAGAAGAAAAAAGAAAAAAGAAGAAGAAGGAGGAGGAGAAGAAGAAGAAGAAGAAGAAGAAGAAGAAGAAAATGAAGAAAAAGAAAAAGAAGAAAATATAAAGGTCGAGGTTACATACATATATACATATACCCGGTACATATAGATAAACATATACATATACTTGGTTAGGTTATCTTTGGTTAGGTTAGGTTTGGTTAGGTTAGGTTTGGTTTGGTTAGGTTTGGTTAGGTTAGGTTTGGTTAGGTTAGGTTTGGTTAGGTTAGGTTAGGTTTGGTTAGGTTAGGTTAGGTTAGGTTATCTTTGGTTAGGTTAAGCTTGGTTAGGATAGGTTTGATTTGGTTAGGTTTGGTTTGGTTAAGTTTGGTTTGATTAGGTTAGGCTTGGTTTGGTTGGGTTAAGTTTGGTTAGGTTGGGCTTGATTAGGTTAGATTGGGTTAAGTTAGGCTTAGTTAGGTTTGGTTTGGTTAGGCTAGGTTTGGTTAGGTACATATACATATACATATACATATACATATAGATAAACATATACATATATATACATATACATATACATATACATATACATATACATATACGTATACATATGCACATGCACATGCATATGCACATACTCATACACATACACAAAAACATGTACATACACATACACATACACATACACATACACATACACATACACATACACATACATATGGATTGTTATTGTTATAATCATTAAACGGCTCAGTACACACTGGACCAGGAGGGTAAAAAGAAAAGAGCAGCGAGCCAGCTGGCACCGCGGCGCCAAAGAGAGCAAAAAGAGCGGAAACAAGAAACACATATTCAATTGGAAAGAGAGCGTTTGATAGAATGCTTGAATTTCGTCGTATATGCATATGCGTCAACGAAGACGTAGGCTTATAGGTAAAATTAGACGTAAAGTTAAAGTTTAAGTTTAAGTTTAAGTTTAAGTTAAAGGTAAAGGTAAAGGTAAAGGTTAAAAAGGTAAACGTAGACGTTGACGTAAACGAAA
>NC_134818.1:12531869-12549369 GCF_046742065.1 Oratosquilla oratoria
TGGGTTACGCTAGGTTGGGTTGGGTTAGGTTAGGCTAGGTTAGGTTAGGTTGTGTTAGGTTAGGTTAGGTTAGGTTAGGCTAGGCTAGGTTAGGTTAGGTTGGGTTAGGTTGGGTTGGATTCGGTTGGGTTGGGTTAGGTTCGGTTGGGTTAGGTTATGTTAGGCTAGGTTAGGTTAGGCTAGGTTAGGCTAGGTTAGGTTAGGCTGGGTTAGTTTAGGTTAGGTTGGGCTAGGTTAGGTTAGGCTGGGTTAGGTTCGGTTGGGTTAGGTTAGGTTAGGCTTGGTTAGGTTAGTTTAGGTTCGATTTTGCTAGGTGAGGTTAATAGTTGTAAGTGTTGGTTGTAAGTGGTTGTTGTAAGTGGTTGTTGTAAGTCGTGGTTGTAAGTGGTGGTTGTAAGTGGTGGTTGTAAGTATTGTTTGTAAGTCATGGTTGTAAGAGGTGGTTGTAAGTGGTGGTTGTAAGCGGTGGTTGTAGGTAGTGGTTGTAGGTGGTGTTTGTAGGTGGTGGTTGTAAGTGGACGTTGTAAGTGGTGGTTGTAAGTGGTTGTTTAAGTGGTTGTTTAAGTGGTTGTTGTAAGTGGTGGTTGTAAGTGGTGGTTGTATGTGGTGATTGTAAGTAATGGTTGTAAGTGGTGGTCGTAAGTGGTGGTTATAAGTGTTGGTCGTAAGTGTTGGTCGTAAGTGGGGCCGTAAGTGGTGGTCGTAAGTGGTGGTCGTAAGCTGTGGTTGGCCTGGGTTAGGTTGGGTTAGGTTAGGTTGGGTTAGGATTGCTTGGGTTAGGTTAGGTTAGGTTGGGTTAGGTTAGGCTAGGTTGGGTTAGGTTAGGTTCGGTTGGGTTGGATTGGTTAGGTTGGTTTACTTTGGGTTAGGTTAGATTAGGTTGGGTTAGGTTAGGATGGGTTAGGTTGGGTTACGCTAGGTTAGGTTGGGTTAGGTTAGGTAGGAGCTAGATTAGGTTGGGTTGGGTTAGGTTAGGTTAGGTTGGGTTAGGGTAGGTTAGGTTAGGTTAGTTTCGGTTAGGTTAGGTTAGGTTAGGTTGGGTTAGGTTGTGTTAGGTTAGGTTGGGTTAGGTTATGTTATGCTGGATTAGGTTAAGTTGGGTTAGGTTATGTTGGGTTGGGTTGGGTTGGTTAGGTTGGGTTGAGTTAGGTTGGGTTGGGTTAGGTTAGGTTAGGTTGGGTTAGGTTAGGTTTGGTTAGGTTAGGTTAGGTTAAGTTGGGTTAGGTTAGGTTAGGTTGGGTTAGGTTCGGTTAGGTTGGGTTAGGTTAGGTTATGTTGGGTTAGGTTAGATTAGGATAGGTTGAATTAAGTTAGGTTAGGTTGAGCTAGGTTGGGTTAGGTTTGGTTAGGTTAGGTTGAGTTAGGTTGGGTTAGGTTAGGTTAGGTTAGGTTGGTTTAGGTTAGGTTAGGTTGGGTTAGGTTAGGTTAGGTTGGGTTAGGTTAGGTTAGATTGTGTTAGGTTAGGTTAGGTTGGGTTAGGTTAGGTTAGGTTGGGTTAGGTTAGGTTAGGTTGGGTTAGGTAATGTTGCTTCAGGTTAGGTTAGGTTGGGTTTGTTTAGGTTAGGTTAAGTTAGGTTAGGTTTGTTTATGTTACGTTAGGTTATGTTATGTTAGGTTAGGTTAGGTTAGATTTGGCCAGGTTAGGTTAGGTTAGGTTAGGTTTGTTAGGTTAGGTTAGGCTAAGTTAGGTTAGGTTAGTTTAGGTTTGGTTAGGTTAGGTTAGCCTAGGTTAGGTAAGTCGTAGTTTTTAAATCGTGGTTATAAGTTGTGGTTGTAAGTGGATGTTGTAAATCGTGGTTGTAAGTAGGTAGGTTAGGTTATGTTAGGTTAGGTTCGGCTAGGTTTGTTAGGTTAGGTTAGGTTAGGTTAGGTTAGGTTGGGTTAGGTTAGGATAGGTTGGGTTAAGTTAGGTTAGTTTTGGTTAGGTTAGGTTAAGTTAGGTTAGGGTAGGGTAGTTTACATTAGGTTAGGTTTGGTTATGCTAGGTTAGGTTAGGTTAGAGTAGGTTAGGTTAGGCTTGGTTAGGTTAGGGTAGGTTAGGTTAGGCTAGGTTAGGTTAGGTTGGGTTGGGTTAGGTTAGGATAGCTTAGGTTAATTTAGGTTAGGTTAGGTTTCGTTAGGTTAGGTTAGGTTAGGTTAGGTTAGGTTTTGGTGTTGTTAGGTTAGGTTATGTTAAGTTATGTTTGGATAGGTTAAGCTAGGTTAAGTTAGGTTAGGTTAGGTTTGTTAGGGTAGGTTAGGTTAGGTTAGGTTAGGTTAGGTTTAGGATAGGTTAGGTTAGGTTTGGGTTAAGTTAGGTTAGGTTAGGTTAGGTTAGGCTAGGTTAGGTTAGATATTTTTAGGTTAGGTTATGGTTCTTATCTGTTGTTAGGTTAGGTTTTGTTCGGTTGAGTTTAGGTTAGGTTAGGTTTATGTTAGGTTAGGTTAGTTTATGTTAGGCAAGGTCATGTTATGTTGGTTAGGTTACGTTAGGTTAGGTTAAGTTAGTTTAGGTTAGGTTAAGTTATATTTGGTTTGGATAGGTAAGTTATGTTATTGTATGTTAGGTTAGGCTAAGTTAGTATAGTTTAGGTTAAGTTAGGTTAGATTTGGTAAGGTTAGGTTAGGTTAGGTTAGGTTAGGTTAGGTTGGTTAGGTTAGGTTAGCTTAGGTTAAGGTTGGGTTAGGTTAAGTTAGGTTTTGTTAGGTTAGGTTAGGTTAGGCTAGGTTAGGTTAGGTTAGGTTAGGTTAGGTTAGGTGACGTTAGGTTTGGTTAGGTTAGGTTAGATTAGGTTTGGTAAGCGTGGTTTTAAATCGTGGTTAATAAGTTGTGTTTGGATGTGGATGTTGTAAATCGTGGTTGTAAGTGGTTAGGTTAGGTTAGGTTAGGTTGGGTTAGGTTAGGATAGGTTAGGTTAGGTTAGGTTCGGTTAGGGTAGGTTAGGTTAGGCTATATTAGATATTTTTCTATTTGGTTTGGTTAGGTTTACTTAGGTTAGGTTAGGTTTGGTAAGGTTAGGTTATGTTAGGTTAGAGTTGGTTGGTTAGGTTAGGTTATGTTAGGTTACGTTAATTTTGGGGTATGTTAGGTTAGGTTAGGTTTGTGAGGTTAGATTAGGGTAGGTTAAGTTAGGTTACGTTAGTGGGTTTTTTTAGAAGAGGTTATGTTATGTTTGGTAAGTGGTGGTTGTAAATCGTGGTTATAAGTTGTGGTTGTAAGTGGATGTTATGAGTCGTTGTTGGAAGTGGTTATTGTAAAACGTGGTGGTAACTGGTGATTGTTAATCGTGTTGGTAAGTAATGGTTGTAAGTCGTGGTTGTAAATCGTTGTTGTAAGTCGTGGCTGTAAGATGTTGTTGCAAGTCGTAGGTTTAAGTTGTTGTTGTATATGGTGGTCGAATGTGGTGGTTGTAAGTAATGGTTGTTAGTAATGGTTGTAAGTGGTGGTTGTAAGGGGTGGTTGTAAATATTGGTTTTAAGTGGTGGTAGTAAGTGGTTGTTGTTAGAGGTGGGTTTAAGAAGTTGTTATAAATTGTGGTTGTAAGTCGTGATTGTAAGTGTTGGTTGTAAATCATGATTGTAAGTGGTGGCTGTAAGTGGTAGCTGTAAGTGGTCTTTCGAAGTGGTGGTTGTATGTGGTGGTTGTACGTCGTAGTTGCTAGTGTTGGTTGTAAGCTGTGGTTATATATATTTTGTTTGTTAGTTGCTGTAAGTCGTGTAGGTGGTGGTTGTAAGTGGTGGTTGTAAGGGGTGGTTGTAAATGGTGCTTTTAAGTGGTGGTAGTAAGTGGTTTTTGTTAGAGGTGGTTGTACGTGGTGGATGTAAGTTGTGATTGTAAGTGTTTGTAAGTCGTGTTTGTAAGTTGTAAGTCGTGGTTGTAAATCGTCGTTGTAAGTCGTGGTTGTAAGGTGATTGTAAGTGGTGGTTGTAAGATATGGTTGTAAGTGGTGGTTATAAGTGGTGGTTGTAACTGGTGGTTGTAAATTGTGGTATTAGATGGTGGTTGTTAGTGCTGGGGTGTAGGTGGTGGTATTAAGCAGTGGTTGCAATTCGTGATTGTCAGTCGTGGTTGATAAGTGGTTATTATAAGTCGTGGTTGTAAAGCGTGGTGGTTGTAAGTCGTGTAAGTGGTGGTTGTAAATCGTGGTTGTATGTCGTGGCTGTAAGTCGTGTTTGCAAGCGGTTGCTGTAAGTTATGGTCGTAAGTGGTTGCTATAGGTTGTTGTAAGTGGTGGTTGTAAGTCGTACTTTTAAGTCATGGTTGTAAGAACTGGTTGTAAGTGGTGATTGGAAGTCGTGGTTGTAAGTCATGATTTTAAATAGTGGTTGTAAATAGTGATTGTAAGTCGTGGTTGTAAGTCGTAGTTGTAAATAGTGGCTGTAAGTGGTGGTTGTAAGTTGTACGTCGTGGTTCTAATTCGGGTGTTGTGAGTGGTGGCGAGCGCTAGGTGTTTGTAAGTCGTGGTTGTAATTCGTGGTTGTAATTCGTGGTAGTAAGTCGTTTAAATCGATGTTTTAAGTGGTGTTTGTAAGTCTGTTGTAAATCGTGGTATCAAGTGGTGGTTGTAAGTGGTGGTTATAAGTGGTGCTTGTAAGTTGTTCTAAATCGCGGTTGCAAGTGGTGATTGTAAATCGTGGTTTTAAGTTGTAGTTGTAAGTGGTGGTTGGAAATCGCGGTTATAAGTGGTTGTAAGTGGTGATTTTAAGTGATGGTTGTAAGTGGTGGTTTTAAGTAGTGGTTGTAAGGGTTGTTAATCGTGGTTGTCACTCATGGTTGCAAATGGTGGCTGTAAGTCGTGGTTGTAAGTCATATTAGTGGTGGTTGTAAATTGTAGTTGTAAGTCGTGGTTTTAAATAGTGTTTGTAAGGCGTGGTTGTAAATCGTAGTTGTAAATTGTGGTTGTAAGTCGTGTTTGTTAGTCGTGGTTGTAAGTCATAGTTGTAAGTGGTGGTTGTAAGTGGTAATAGGTCGTGGATGTAAGTCGTGATTGTAAGTGGTGGTTTTAAGTCGTGGCTGTAAGTCGTGGTTGCAAGTCGTGGTTCTAAGTCGTTATTGCCAGTCGTGGATGTGAGTCGTGGGTATATATGGTGGTTGTGAGTCATGGTTTTAAGGCTTGGTTGTAAGTGGTGGTTGTAAGTCGTGGTTCTAAATCGTGGCTGTAAGTGGTGTTAGTAAATCGTGGTTGAAGTAGTGGTTGCAAGTCGTGGTTGTAAGTGGTGGTTGTACGTAGTGGTTGTAAATCTTAGTTGTAAATCGTGGTTGTAAGTATTGTTTGTAATTGGTGGTTGTATGTGGTGGTTTAAGTCGTGGTTGTAAGTGATGGTAGTAAGTCGTGGTTATAAGTCGTAAGTTTTGATTGTAAGTCGTGGTTGTAAGTGGTGGCTATAAATCGAGTTTGTAAGTGGTGGTTGTAATGGTAGTTATAAGTCGTGGTTTTAAGTGGTTGTTGGAGTTCGTGGTTGTAAGAGGTGGTTGTAAGTGGTGGTTGTAAGTGGTGGTTGTAAGTTGTGGTTGTAAGTGGTGGTTGTAAGTGGTGGTTGTAAGTGGTGGTTGTAAGTGGTGGTTGTAAGTGGTGGTTGTAAGTGGTGGTTGTAAGTGGTGGTTGTAAGTCTGAGAAAATATCACCTCTACTTTGGACATGAAGTAATATCGCAGGTTTATTATTGAACTATACCTATGCCTTTATTTTGTTTATTGTCGTTTATGTTATAATTTTTTATCATTATTATATTTTTTCCGTATCCGACCTAGTTATGGACCAAAAGGTCTCCTGTCGGTATGCTCCGCCTTTGTAATCCTTTGTAATCCTTTGAAAGCACAACCACGAAGAAGTTGAGCCGCTTCTACGGAGGCCCCTTCATGTTTTTTTGTTTTTTTTTGTTTTTTTGCGTAATCTAGTTTGTTTTCCTGATTCTTATATTTGTTAACTTTTTTATGAACTTCATTCACAATAGCTTCACACTGTTGCCTCTTCCTTTATAGTCTCTCGTATCTTAAAAGAATTAGTTTTCCTTCGTCTAGTAATTTTTCCTTCCATACACTTATTCCCCCAGTTCTCCCTCTCCTAAAACTTATATAGATTTACTTAATCTCAACTGAACTTCGTATCAAATCTTCATATAGTTTACCTTCCATCTCTGTATTCCTCTCTCACTTCTGTTTGCTTCCACATTCTCCCCTTACCTTCTTTTCCTCTACGCGCCAGCTCTTTCTCTCTCTCCATTTCTCTCTCACTCTCTCTCTCTCTTCAATGCAAACAGAAGTGCATAAATATGGTTGTAGATGATGAGGTGCCTTTAAGCTCAGGGCGTGTTTGTGTGTTTGTACGTACGTACGCTCACATATCCTATTACCTGTACGCCCCAAGGAGTCCGTTCAGGTGTGGCATACGTAGTGATTTACGACTAGCCATGTTGCCAAATCAACCTTAGTACATCTCTCTCTCTCTCTCTCTCTCTCTCTCTCTCTCTCTCTCTCTCTCTCTCTCTCTCTCTCTCTCTCTCTTATTTTTGTCTATGTGCTATTTTTTCAATATATAGTAAAGGAAGCTACATGGTACAGTGAGTATCCATCTTTAGGATTATAACAATGATTTAAATAAATTTAATGACACGTGGCAGCAGCGCTTTTTCTCCCATGTTGCCACGTGCAGGTGCCACAGGTGAGACAGGTGAGATGGGGTACAGGTAATCGTTGTTTTGATCCTAAAAAGTGATACTCATTGTACTTGTATACAGCTTCTATTACTATATACAAAATATTAAAAGAAATTGCACATAGATGGGAAACAGGAGAGATAATAACCCAAGTGGTTTTGTAAATTTATGAAGAGGGTAATATATGTCGGTCGAGATTTGAGCATGTGATTCAGACTATGGTAAATCACACACGCACACACACACACACACACACACACACACACACACACACACACACACACACACACACACACACACACACACACACACACACACACACACACACACACACACACACACACACACACACACATACGGCTCGGTGGCGGATTGGTAAAGCACTGGCCTCACAAGCCAGAGAACCGGGGTTCGATTCCCCGGTCGGGCGGAAATAAGTTGGGTTTGTCTCCTTTCACGTGTAGCCCCTGTTCACCTAGCAGCGAGTAGGTACGGGACGTTAGTCAAGGAGTTGTGACCTTGCTGTCCCGGTGTGTGGTGTGTGAGTGGTCTCAGACCTACCCAGAGATCGGCTAATAAGGAGCTCTGAGCTCACTGCCGTAGGGTGGTGTCTGGCTGTCTCGACAGAGACTGCAGCAGATCCGAGGTGAATACACACACACACATAATGAAATATTCCCAAAGAAAAAAAAATGTACGATGAATTCCGTCATGATACTCTGAATTCTTGTCTGGATGGAAATACCGGAGACTCAAAAGAAAAAAAAAAAAAAAAAAAGGAAGAAAATCAGCATCATAGGATTTATGGACCAATAGATGTTTCGACGTCATATATCCTAGCTTCTGGTGCATCGCAATTAACGCAAAACAACTCTTCCGCCTTTGGTATTTTCATTCCATACGAACGCGAATCTTCCGGGTGTAGATTTTTATCCTCGCGAATGGCAGAACGTATTTGCGCTAACGGTTTCCTCTCAGAAACTAGAAATAGAACTCAGTGCACTTTGTGAACATTTGGATAAAAGCTGCTGACTGCAAACGCGGAATAGTCCACAAAGATAGAAATGCCGGTGAAACATGGACAGCGAATAAGAAGACACGTGGATACTTGCCACTTAAAGTCGTATTTGCTTCCTCAAGCACATGCACAAAATACACACAACAAAGCATATACAAACGTAATTATGTAAACATATACACATATGCACACCCCAGCAAGGATTTAGAGATCTATACATACAAATGCACATAAAACTATGCAGTCCATGAGTTCATATACAAAACCAAATGCTTCATGTTCTAATATAAGAACACATACGTACCCAAACACACATGCACAGGCGGGGAGATGGAAGGACGGATGGACAGACAGACAGACAGACAGACAGACAGACAGACAAACAGACAGAGAGACAGACATACAGACAAACAGACAGACAGAGAGACAGACAGACAGACAGACATACAGACAGACAGACAGACAGACAGACAGACAGACAGACAGACATACAGACAGACAGACAGAAAGACAGACAGACACAGACAGACAGACAGACAGACAGACGACAGACAGACAGACAGACAGACAGACAGACAGACAGACAGACAGACAGACAGACAGACAGACAGACAAGCTGGATCTTTCTCCTACTTTTCCTTTTCCTTTTCCTTCTCCTCCTCCTTCACCATTTTCTCCTTTTGGTTCTCATTTTTATCTTTCTCTTTCTTCCCCACTTATTTCTCCTCCTCATTCCCATCTCCTATTCATCCTCCTTCTCCTGTTTCTCTTTCTCATTCTCCTCATTCCCCTCTTCTATCTTCCTCTTTCTCCTCCTTCCCATATTCTCCTTTTCCTGTTTCTCCCTCTCTTTCTCTTCCTCATTCTCTTCATTCCCCACTTACTCTTTTATTTTCTTCTCTTTTCCCTCCTCTTTCTCCTTCTCTTTTTTCCTCTTCCTCTTCCTTACACACTTACTCTTTTTCGTTTTCCTCCTCCCTCCTTCCTTTCTTCTCCTCTTCCTCTTCCTCCTCCTACTCCCCAAAAATCTATTTTCTATTTCGTAAGTTCCTTCCTCTTCTATTCTTTCTTTTCATAGTCCCCTTTCTGTTCCTCTTCCGTCTCGTCATCTTACTCCACTAGAATCAGTTTTTCTTTCTGTTAATCCCTTTTCCTCCTCCTCCTCCTCCTCCTTCTGCTCCCACTCCCTCAGAATCTGTTTTTCTTGTCAATCCCTTTTCTCTGACTCTTCCTCCTCCTCCTCCTCCTCTCAAGCGAAACTCAAGTAATATCTTTGGAGAGGTGTTATACCAGTTCGTATAATAACATATCCACTTTCTGGTTGCAAGTGACTGCCACTTTGATATATTGTGTATGACAAACAAACACATCTTACTCTAGATATGTAAGATATTTCCTTTTCTCTGTATTTCTTTCCTTCCATCCTCCTCCTTCCCCTCCTCCTCCTCCTCCTTCTATTCTTCCTTTTCCTCCTCTATCTGCTTCTTCCTCTCATTCTTCTCCTTTTCCTCCTCCTCCTCCTCCTTCTCTTGTTCCTTCCTCCTCCTTCTCCTTTCCCTCCTCCTCCTTTTCCTTCTCCTCCTCCTCCTCCTCCTCGTTCTCTTGTTCTTTCTCCTCCTCCTCCTCCTTTTGCTCGTAAGTCGCTTTGAAGGAGACAAGGGTAGAACTGTTGCACGGCCCGTTGATTCCATCCTGGATCGCTTATTTACGCTCTACATCACTTGTCCCAGCGGTCTCATACACTGTCTGCCTGGCTTTCCTTCAGATCCTTACGCACTTATTCCGCTTCGTCCCATCTGAGGTGTACAAATCTATGCTTACTCCATTCTAGTGTCTTTGCCTAAGCGCTCACACTCTATACATTTTTAATAATCTTGTACTGTTCTTATGTCTTCAGCAATGCTCGCCACTTGGAGCATCAAAGAAGAGAACAGACTCGGGTAACCCGAGTCTGTTCCATTCTTTGACGTCATAACTTTTCTTTAGTGACGGCACAAGCAAGTTGTTAGTTGTATTTGTTTGTGAGGTGATATAACGTTACAACCCAGATCTCTAAGTCTATTGATTATAGTTGTAATTTTGTGATACAACATTGCAAATAATGAAGAGGAAGCTATTTGTTATTACCATAACAAACATATGAAGCTGACAATCAGTATTATGCAAATAGATGTTGCACTTGTAGAATTTGCTTTACAAATAGTTACATTTATCATAAAAAAAATTGCAGTGTATATAAACATATAAAATAATCAACAACGAAAAATATATTTGAATAGTTCTAGCTCAGGTCTTTGGGCCCTATTTTTCCTCCAACTCCTACCTCCAACCTCCATTTGAATATCTAGAATATGACTCCGTTTATAAAAATCTAGACCCCTTTAAGAACATTTCAACAGTATGTCTAACATTCGTACATATTTAAAATCTCTTAGTTTATCATTCAGCTTTGCTATATATAACGTAAATATAATTTGACATTTGGAGATTTGAAAAATAGAATATTGTAACCGAAGTCGTTTTTACTTAAACGAACTCTCAACTGTCGGTGCTTGTGAAGCCCGTGGAAGCCCAGTGTGATAGGACTTTAACCACAACACAAAACAAGTGTTTCAATTTGAACATAAGCTGATGGAGATCCTCTCGATGTCGGCTGGTCCATCGAATCTAGTCCTTTCCAAGAAGGATTTGCTTGGGAGGTAAAAGACTTGATTCAAAGTTTTGATATAGAAGATATGGGAGGTGGGTGGAGGGGCAAAATATGGTGTACACATGTGATCTTTGTAAATATTCTTGGAAAGGCTTAAAAACTTTGTGCGTTGCGGTAGGTATTAACTTTAAGTTTGGGTTCTTTCATAAATTGTCTAAATATGCCTTAGGGGTAATGAAGACAACCCAGCTTGGGGCTTTTCTGTACTGTGTGTTCTTAATTATATGTAAAGTTTTGTATCTTATGTTTGTGAACATCTATGTTTATATGCATATACACAAGCATAGAAAAATCGACTTGTACGTACGCAAATACACACACACATTTATATATATATATATACATATGTTTATCAGTGGAAAGGGTGGTGAGGTACACGCCAAAAAAAAAAAAAAAAAAAAAAAAAATCCGTAGGAGTTTTATTACTAACGTTTCGTCCTTAAAGGACTTCATCAGAGGAAGTCCTTTAAGGACGAAACGTTAGTTATAAAACTCCTACGGTTTTTATGGCGTTTACCTCACCACCTTTTCCACTTATTCTGTCATACATATTTCAACATACATGTCTATGTATATATGTATAAGCATAAACATAAACATATATATATATATATATATATATATATATATATATATATATATATATATATATATATATACAGTATATATATATATATATATTAGAGTAAAGTGATGTGGCAGAACATTGGTAAAATAATTTTTTTAACCTACTATCGGAGAAGAATAAGATGAGGAATGCGGAGATCCATATATTTCGACCACTACCTGTTGTCCTCTTCGGCAGGTGGGTACAGTAGGTAGTGAACAAGAATATATACAGGCATAAAGGGTACTTATATCACATGCCTTTGGTGAGGTCGACCATATGATTGACAGTTGTTTGGGTCAGATCCAGTAGCTATTGAGATTGATTTACTAACTGCCATCCAAGAAATGCCATCTGCTGAACGTTGACCTTTAAAAGCTTTGAAATTAGGGAAGTGTTTAATAAGCGTGAATTCAATTCTTCTTCTTCTGAAACCAAAATTAGATTTATAAATAATGGCAACGTTTTTTTTTTCCAATCAATGCAATGATTCTTATTTGTAAATCTCATTGTAGTTTCAAAAGAAAAATAATTGAATCCTCACTTATTAAATACTTTGCTAATTTCAACAATTCCAAAGGTCATTGGTCACCAGATCGCATTATTTGGATGCTCGACCTCACGATGGGTATGTGACAAGAGTTTTTCTCCTCGTTTCCCTATTGTACCATTTTATGTCTTTATATATTTTTTGTTCACTATCTCCCCGTCTTCTCCTATTATGCATGGGGAGACGGAGAGGGGGGGGGATCGCCGATTTAATGAAGCGGCCTTGCTGTGGATGTGCTGTGTCTTGCGACACTGCTTCTGACCCAGGGCAGTGGACAAGGTGCAGGGATGACCCGTCATCCAGGAGGTGCTAAGATGAGAGGGAGGGTGGAGGGGTGTGGAGTGTATTCAGGGATGGAATGGGTGGGAATGATTTTATGCCTTTTTCTTTTTGGCTACCTCCCTTGTAAGGGGGAAAAAGCCTTGGTATATGTATGTATGTTCACTATCTACTGTACCCATCTGCTGTAGAGGACCACAAATAGTGGTGAAAATATATGGATCTTTGTATTTCTTATTTTACTCTTCTCCGAGAGTGGGTTAAAAGTTACACACACACACACACACACACACACAAACACACACACACACACACACACACACACACACACACACACACACACACACACACACACACACACACACACACACACACACACACACACACACACACACACACACACACACACACACACACACACACACACACACACACACACACACACACATACACACACACACACACACACACACACACACACACACACACACACACACACACACACACACACACACACACACACATACACACACACACACACACACACACACACACACACACACACACACACACACACACACACACACACACACACACACACACACACACACACACACACACATACACACACACACACACACACAAATATATTATCTCTCTCTCTCTCTCTCTCTCTCTCTCTCTATATATATATATATATATATATATATGTGTGTGTGTGTATAATATATATACATATATATATATGTATATATATGTATATGTATATGTATATGTATATATATATATGTATATGTATATATATATATATATGGATATGTATATGTATATGTATATGTATACGTATATGTATATGTATATGTATATATATGTATATGTATATGTATATGTATTCCCGTCACTAATGCACTGTTTCCTGGATTTAAAGTCAAGACTCACTGAAACTTTCAAGTCTCACTTGCACACATTTTTCTCTAAAAACGTATTACCTAAGCTATATCTGTTTTCGGGGTTGTGTAGCTCTACGTTTAACACGCTGCACTTTGAGATATTGAAGTCTATTTGCCATTTCGCCGACTATGTGAACAATTTGTTAAGATCTTCCTACAGAATCTCGGCGTCTTCTCCTGACCTAAATAGGCGTTCTATTTTAGTGTCGTTTGTATACATAATTAACAATAAGGGACCCAAAACCGAGCCTTGGAGAACTCCACTAAAAAGACTCCCTCATTTGGAATTTATACCGTTTATGGTGACCCGTTGTTTTCTGTCACTGATCCAAGCTCTAATCCATTCAAACACTTTTTCTCCTATACCAATGACTGACTTTATTTAGTTGTCTCTGGTGGGGCACCTTGTCAAACGCTTTACTAAAGGCAAGGTAAATAACATCGTAACTACCATTGTTATCTGACGCCTTATATGCGATAGTGTGATAAGATGGAAGATTAGTCACACATGACATAACCTTGTAGAAACCATGCTGTGAGTCACGAATCAGATTATGTCTGATTCTATTAACTATAATTGATTCAAGCATTTTACCTATAACTGTTGTCAAACTGATTGGCCTGTAGTTGCATATAGACGATATATCTCCCTTTATGAAAACAGGAATAACGCTTGCTTGCCCCCAGGCAATAGGCACAAAACCAGTGTCTACCGACTTATCAAATATATCCATTAACTGGTTGGATCTTGCTTGTCTGGCAATCTTATTTGCGTAGTTACGTCTCACTGTGCTCGTGTTCTTTTAACCAGTCTTGCCATACCGTTATACTTGTATCTAAGGTGTGTTTCCTCGTTTTTTATTCTCGCGTAATGAGCTCTCATATTTCATCCTGTTCGTCATCCATTTGGGAGTATTACTATTCTTCCGTATTGACTTGAGGGGATTAAACTTATTTTGTGCATTTAGAATTAAAGCTGTTAGGTTACTGTACATTTTATCCAGATCGCTGACCGGGCCGTTGACCTCGCATTTGTAAGTGACCTGATCCAAGGTACGCATATTATCCTACGTGACTCGACACCTGACTGCATATATACAGTATATGTAAGTACATATACATATATACGTTTACGTATTTTGTGTGCAGGAACATATGTGTGCAGGAACTTACCCCCCTTATATTGTCTCAGAAACCTGTTGGTCAGTCTGCCTGACCTGACTAGTACCAGAAATCTCCTTTCCCCTTCTCCCCCACCACCACTACAACCACAGCACTAAAGTTCACTCTCGCGACGCTAGATGGCATTGTTGGTCATACTCCCTTCCTGTCGCGAGCCAAGAGGTCACCCTTGGCTTTGTCGCCACTGCAGTCTGGCACAAGTTCCACTTTAAGGCTTTATGTGTCTCGGCGCAGAGTCCGATTGCCCGCATTTCCACAGCTTCAAGTCGGATAAGTCTATCCAGGCACGAATCCGCGGCCAGGTAAACGCATTTTGGGAAATCACTGTCATCAGTAAAAGTGGTCGGCAGCCCAGGGTTATTTCGTCCACAAACCCAAGCCCCAATTTTGCCACGGCCATGGCCAAAACAATTCATGTTGCGAAATATTTGCGTATCCAGGCCGAAAATACTCATACATATTTGCAATGTTCCATGGAATAGCTTTGTGTTTTATCCGAGTGTAAGAGTTCGCGGGAATTAATAGAGCGAAAAGTGAACCCGGTTAAGTGTATTTTGCTTTTGGTCCCGTGAACAGAGTACCGAATACACGCGCCAGGGCAAACTCCTTTTACGCGATTTTAAATTTCGCGGGCCAGTCTAGCGTACCCTCCACCCCATCCCCTGGTTAATTCATAAAGATTTTTTTTACACGAATGTTAAGCACAATAAAAAAAATATTTCAAGAAGTAGGACAATATTACATTGTGAGAAGGAGTGGACAATGGATGTTATTCATGCTGAAAATACTTGCATTAATCAAATAAATGTCATCAGTGGATTTAATAGCATGGAAAAGTCACAGGTGTATATTCACACACTCATGCATACGCACATGCACATACGTACACGCAAACACATGGATATAAGCATGCATACCCGAATGAACATATGTATGCACACGTATATGCAAATGGATATGTTCACATACTCGTACATACATACGAACACACACACACACACACACACACACACACACACACACACACACACACACACACACACACACACACACACACATACACACACACATATACACATCTATCTTCAACATTATCTATATAACGCGAATTGCTAGCCTAGCAATCCCTGCCGACTTCATCCAGCTACAAACACACAAAAGGAGAAGGTTGGAACTATCCACCTTACGCCAGCTTGTCGGACGTTTTCTCCTTTAATGGTCACGAATATATGTTTAATCTTCTCGGGTTTAGATAAATGTACCTTCCTCTGGAATCCTCCATTTGGCTCCACATGGTAATTTGCCCGTTAAAAAAAGTTATTTTGCCATTTTAACATATTTTCTAAATTCAATGAAACTCCCAGTTAGTATAAGGCGTTGTATATATGGGTATGATATTTTCTTTCCAGTACGAGCATATTTGAATAAAAGCTATAGCAAGTTTATTATTGGATGTAACTTTGTAGGTTACTGATTGGTCGGCAGCTTGCTGGACTATGCCGATCTCCCATTGGCTGGGTGTCCAGTGACGTCATCAGTCTCTCTTACTTCTCCGATTGCCGATGACCTTGTAGCATTAGCTTGGAGTTCTTTTGCTGGTATACTAAGGTTGAGAGAATGTTCTTTTATGAAGAGAGTTACAAGGATAATTAGTTGCTAACACTTCTGTATGTTCTATTAGAAATTCTTTCTATATGGTTGCCTGGTGGGCTGTTCTTTGGTGTTTCTTAAGGTTTCTGTAAGATGAATAATAGGAGAAATGTGACGACTCTATTGTTGGCATATCAATGTAGACTGGAGGGCGGGTTTGCACAGTATGTTGTTGGTCTGTCTGATATTGATTTTAGATAAGAAACGAGACATCTTATTGTGGTAGTAAATAGATTAATTTTCATATTTTCATTATTGGGTTTAACGTTTTTCTTTATGACATGGTGAATGATACTTTCATCTTCTGTGTAGGTTGCGGAAGAGAAGGATTTACGATGTATATTAATTATATTTCCTTGACATTAACTTCCTGGTTATTAGAATGGCTTCTATCATTATGCCTTAGATTGTTCTAGTAATTATCTCAATATCTTATTTTGCAAATTCATTGTTTATGATGGTTTGAGAGGCTCTATCTATTTTTTCTAGATAAAAAAAACATTTCACTACTTTTAACTAGAAACCATGTGTAGATTTTTCCTTATTAATAAAGGGGTAGTAATTGGCAGATATTGCCATTATCATGAAATATCTGGAACAAATTCAGGGAAGAAGATTTCCAAAACTGATCGTGACAACAACGTAAAAATCACTGGACTGAGGATAATTTACCTTCTTTCATAGGGTGAGGAAGAAGAGGAAGAGGAAGAGGAAGAGGAGGATAAAGATGAAGATGAAGAAGAAGAGGAAGAAGAGGGAGAGGAAGAGGAAAAGGAAGAGGAAAGGAAGAGGAATAGGAGGAAAAACAGAAAGACGAGGAAAGAGAAGAGGAAGAACATAGCGATGGTGATGGTGATGGTGATAATGATGGTTATGGTGATAGTGATAGTGATAGTGATAATTGATAATTGGTAGTGATAGTGATAGTGATAATTGATAGTGATAGCGATGATGATAATGATAGTGATAGCGATGGTGATAGTGATAGTGATGGCGACGATAATATTGATAGTGATATATTGATAGTGATGGTGATAGTGATAGTGATAATGATAGTGATAGCGATAGTGACAATGATAGTGATGGTGATGATGATAGTGATAGTGACAGTGACAATGACAGTGATAGTGATAGTGATAGTGATAGTGATAGTGATAGTGATAGTGATAGTGATAGTGATGATAATGGTGATAATCCCAAGCAGGAATAGCAAACACATTTTCGGTCTCTTGCTCAGGCCGTGTACATGATATCTTGAACTAAATGCTTCGAGAGAGGCTTACTGCAAGAATAATCCTTCATATTTATATCTTATTCAGAAAATAAACAACGTTCATTTTGCATTTAATTGATGACTAGACTAAGTTTGATATTAGGAATAAATGCCTTTGTATTGAGAGAAAAATACACGAACATGTTCTAATATGCTTGTAAATAAAGTGGATAATATCTATGGATTTTTTTTTTTTTTTTTTTTTTTTTTTTTTTTTTAATGTCAGTTGCCTTCAACCCTCTGTCCTTTTCCAAGACAAAATTGCTTGGAGGATGCTCGCTGTCCGAACGGGCTAGAGCGTCACTTCTTGCGACGGAGGTCGAGGTGATGGCAGTTCGAACCCTGCCACCGGCGAGTTGGATCACGGGCATGGTTCATTAAATTCCACGCTACAAAGTCTTCTGTAAGGGGCACCGTCTTAGCTTCCTGATAGTGGGAGGGGGGGGGGGTTCGCGATGTAAAAAAAAATAATAATAATAGTAATAATAATAATAATAATAATAATAATAATAATAATGATAATAATAATAATCATAATAATAATAATAATAATAGTAATAATAATACTAATGATAATAATAGTAATAATAGTAAATACTGATAATATTGATAATAATAATGATAGTAATAATAATAATAATAATA
>NC_134818.1:12554369-12559369 GCF_046742065.1 Oratosquilla oratoria
AAGTATTAGATACATAGATGAATATATAATATAGCTAAGGATAAAGATAAAGAATGTATAATAAAGAAAATATAGAAAAAGAACAACAAAATAGATATAAAAAGGAAATAAATATTAAATAAGGTTCAAATTTACGTTAGAGAAAAACTGAGTAAATATTGAAATGAATATTGAATAACAATCAAATAATCATTAAATGGACACAAAGGTAATTAAGATATATATATGTATATATATATATATATATATATATATATATACATATATATATATATATATATATATATATATATATATATATAAATATAGAATAGAATACAAAAGTGAAAATACATCTGTTGACCCGAATCCACGGGGAGACATATTGGAGCAGACCCTGGACATATGAAGCTCGAGGTCAGGGTTGTAGTGGGTCGTAATGGGAGGGCGGAAGGGGGTGGGGGGATACGGGGGGATGTGGCTAACGAGAAGGGGGGAAGGTCAGAAAGCAAGGTCTTTATATATATATATATATATATATATATATATATATATATTATATATATTATATATATATATATATATATGTATATATATAAATGTATGTATGTATATATATATATATATATATATAAATGTATGTATATATATATACATACATTTATATATGTATACATATATATATATGTATATATATATATATATATATATATATATATATATATATATATATATATATATGAATTAGTTGAATATATTTGTTATGTTAAAGGATAATGAAAATCCGAATATCACAGGAGGATAAATGATTAGGAATGAATAAGAGGATACTGAATGATAAAAGTGAATTCTTTATAGATGAGGTTAGTCTCATTTGGAAAGAAAATAAATACACGCATACACACACACACACACACACACACACACACACACACACACACACACACACACACACACACACACACACACACACACACACACACACACACACACACACACACACACACACACACACACACACACACACACACACACACACACACACACACACACACACACTCACACACAAACACACACAAACACACACACAATGGTGGATTGTTTGCCTTGATTCTGAGAATCAGCTCTGTAAATGTTTATGTCTCTCATGACTTAAAAGTCCAATTCGTGCAATGAATAGCTCCAAGATGATTTCGCAACGAAAAAGTCGTTTTTTGGAATTGACACTCGCGACTCCTTTCTTTTCAGCTATTATCGTTTATTTTGAGTTTCTATTCTTCTCCGGATCTCTCATCTGAGTGCCATTTAGAACGCTCCATTTCCGGCGATTCAGGCGAGTGAAAAGATATTACGTTCACATAGAGATTTAGTCACTTGGTTCTTGTAGCGTCTCTTTGAGGCGCTTTGTACTCGTCAAGCCTCCTTTACTTCGCCCTGAGGGAGACCTTCCTCTTACACCCTCTCACCATCTCATTTGGTGTCTCCTGATGGTGGTTTCCATGGTTACGGCACTGGCGTGTCATTGTAAAACCTCATTTCTTGTTACTTTGTCTTACCAGGATATCTTTAAGGTGGAGATAGGATCGCTTGAGTGGAGAAGATACTGAGTCTCGTAGTCAGGGGCAGACCCTTCTTGACAATACCGTCAGCAGAGATTCTGTCTTCAAGCTATTATTAGAAAAAAATCTCCTTCCTAATCACCCATGAGCTGCTTTTACAGCACACAAACGTTTAATAACCTCATCACTGTAAGTAGCATATTCATTATGGGAACTACCTTGGTGAGGGAGAGTTGATAATTAAAAAGTTTGTTTAATCTTAGATTCTATCTCATAGTTTCAAAGAGTTTCGGAACCGTTTACAAAGCATCGCTGAGTACCAGTCTTTGTTTTGTCATTCAAATTCTTTGTTTACTGAGACAAGAGTGTTAGATACAATTTAAAGGGTGCTGTAGCTGTTAAAAAGTACTTTGTCAAACACTTTCATTGTCAATGTCCCTTCAGTTTTATCTTGGCTGTCTTCCGGTTATCTTAACCAAACGAGACAAAGATGTGACAATCAGAAGATTAGCTGGCTCAGCATTATCCTCGGTGTTTTGCAACACACTTGTCAGAAGTATTCTAGGCTTTGATTTATTTTCGCGACGTTGAAAAATTAAGATCCTACATCAAGGGGATCAGTTTGGATTTGAGGACAGCTTTGCTGGAGTATTAATGTACAAAGGTGATAAAAGAGTTGAAGAGGAAGAGGGCGGGAGAAATAGTCAGATATGAGGGTATAACACACACACACACACACACACACACACACACACACACACACACACACACACACACACACACACACACACACACACACACACACACACACACACACACACACACACACACACACACACACACACACACACACGGCGCGGTTGGTAGAGACCCAGACTGTCAGTACGGCGGTGCCGGCGGTACCTGGTTCAAATCCTGCCCAGGGCTGAAATTATTTCTGTATCGCTGCGCTTCGAGCCGTTACTCCAACTCTCGTGGGTGGGGAGTTCGGGGTGTGTGTGCGTGTAAGGGCATATCATTACTCATAGATCGGTCATACGAACTCTAAGCTCTCTTCCGGGAGGGAAATAGCTGTCGATCACGAATCCAACACGTGATCCAAAGACCAAGGTGAATCACACACACACACACACACACACACACACACACACACACACACACACACACACACACACACACACACACACACACACACACACACACACACACACACACACACACACACACACACACATACACACACACACACACACACACACACACACACACACACACACACACACACACACACACACACACACACACACACACACACACACACACACACACACACACACACACACACACACACACGCACGTACAATGTGTATGTACATATCTCGACGGAAAAGAAAGTAATTCTGATTCATTCCATCGTACCACTGACGCTCATTTCAGAATTGCTTTGTCGCCAAATGATTTCATTAAACCGATGGAGGAGACTCGGATGAAGATTTGTTCTAAACCACTGTTTCCAAACCCTGGGTACGCGACCCTAAGTGGGGTTGGTAAGACATCTTGTATGTTAAATTTTCTGTTGCTCCCAAATTCATATTGGTATAATAAAATTCAATAATGTAAACTTTGTCCTTTATAACCTTACATTACCTTTTTTACACGTAATATATTTATTATACTTGTCCCCTACTTTTACAGTCAACAACTAGTCATATATATTAACACATATACAAATAGATTAGTGGGGTCGCCTGAAAAAAAAAATGGGAAACTGTTTTAAACCAATGAAGACGCCGAGTCTGTTTCCTCGGCTGAATGGAATTATCCAGCGCGTATCCTTCGCTAACAAGAACAAAGGTTTCCAGTACCTCACCAGTTCGTAAAGGAATAAAAGAGAGTAAACAGACCGGGTTCTTGATCCTCGCGTTCCTTTGGTGTAAAAAACAAATTGATAATTACTTCATTAACTCGACACACAGCTCGTCCTCAGTTTCCAGACCTCATTAATTTCGTTTGTACCGTGACACACGACAAAGATTTCGTACTGGCTGGCACCAGACAAATCTACTCAGCTTAGGGTGACACGATTTGAGTTTAACGTTTCAAAAAGCGAATGAGGTTCTTTCCTCTTCAGTTCACCAAAAGATAAGTGATGAAGAGCCTACGCCAGGAGGCGACGAGTAGCTGCGGATAAAGGCGTCACTTATGCGCTTTGGGAACTGCTGGGGGATGGAACTAACAATCACTGCTGGGAATCGGAGAGAAATGTGGGATTCGAACCCGCAACTAAGCGAATACGAGACCAGGACGTTTCCGATGACGTCACCAGTGCACCTAAAGATGACACCCGAGGAAGGACCGTGTAAAGAAGATATATAAGTCTAGAGGACATTTCCCGCTCCCGAGGACCTTGCTGGCAGGAGGAACTCTTCGGAGGTGACGTCTGGGGCGGTTGAGTTCCTCTGCAGAAACGAAATGGTGACGTTCCCTGTCTCGGGGTTCCTCGGGTTGCCTGAGAGGTGAGATCTCGCGATCGTATCACCAACGAAGTTGACAAAGCAATTCTCCAAGCAAAGGTTAGCCTGTCCGCTTGCCTTTTCCATGCACCCCTGTGTATCAGGGAAGGTGAAAAAAGAAGAAAAAATAGAATAGAGTAAGATAGAATAAAATAAAATAAGATAAAATAAGAAAATGAAATGAAATAGAATAAAATATGAAAATGAAATGAAATGAAGTAAAGTAAAATAAGATCAGTGAAAGGAAATGAAATGAAATGAAATGAAATGAAATAAAATGAAATTAAATGAAATAAAACAAAATAAAATAAAATAAAATAAAATAGAATAAAATAGGATGAAATGAAATAAAATAGAATGAGATCAAATGAAATAAAATGAAATAAAGATAGAAGTGTCTCGTGTAATCTCTTGTTAAGACGACGCAACCCCAGTTGATTCCATTCAGTTAAAGAAACAGCTCGGAGTTTCTTTATTAATCCTTATGTTACGATAGCGATTTCCAAAGGTTTTGTTTTAATTAACGTCTGGGGACTCCAGCCAGGCTATGCATCGTCACATTACCTTATACGACCTCGTTTGACCCCGTTTGTCTTGAGTCGTACGTTCATCTCAGTGAAATAGGCTGAGGTTAATCAGATTAATGTAAATAAAATAAATAAACGTTCTGAAGTGCTTAAAGAGCTTATGGTCATCTTTTGCACCAATTAAGACAGCTTACACACCGACGCAGCCAGTTGCATGAAACCAGTTGCTTACGACGCCGCAACTAGTTGCATTGCTTCTATCCTTGAAGACAATATCGCGCAGAATGTGTCCCTAAGAAGAGGATCAATATACTAGAAAGTAAAAGAAAATAGTAGTAATGACAATAGTAATAACAGAATAGAATAGAAAGAAGTATACGTGCGATCGGTTTCATGCGATTGGTTGCGTCAGTGCGTGAGTT
>NC_134818.1:12584369-12601869 GCF_046742065.1 Oratosquilla oratoria
CTCCGATGGGGGACAAGAACACCAGCACAGTGTTCCCTGCGTGTCATAAAGGGTGACTAAATGGAGTGGAAAAAAGGAAAGAGAGACACCTATTATCTTACTTATTCTCTCACAAGATGTCAAGGCAAAAATATACTTTGAGTCACCCAATCCCTTTCCAAAGGAGATCAAATCCTTTGTATAGGTATATAGGATTATGGAAATAACTTCCTTTATGTTAGAGTGTTGGGACAATGAATTTATTCTTCGTACGACGTTTTGCCTATGAGAGCTTTGATCAAGTTAAGCTCTCACCTATTTCTCAGCATATGCAATTCTTATACAAATTTTCTTATATGATTCTTATACACGGGAAATCATGAAAGTTTGTTGGGGATGTGCGTGAGCCCTTGTTATTTCAGGATCCATCCTCTCCGGACGAGGAATTGGTGTAGAACCCTATGACAATGAGGAAGAACCTTGTCGCTTCACTACAAAAACTTTGTAGGTGTGTGTATGTGTGTGTGTGATTTACCATGGTCTTGGATCACGTGTTGGACTCATGATCGACAGCTATTTCCCTCCCGGAATAGAGCTCAGAGCTCACATGACCGATCTATGGGTAATGCTGTGACCTTACACGCACGCACATCCGAAATTCCTCGCCCACAAGAGTTGGAGTAACAACCCGCAGCGCAGCGATACTGAAATTATTTCAGCCCTGGGCGAGATTCGAACCCGGACAACCGTAGTGGCAGTCGGGAACTCTAACCAATGCGCCACGAGTGTGTGTGTGTGTGTGTGTGTGTGTGTGTGTGTGTGTGTGTGTGTGTGTGTTTCTGTGTGTGTGTGTGTGTGTGTGTGTGTGTGTGTGCTTCTGTGTGTGTGTGTGTGTTTCTGTGCATGTGTGTGTGTGTGTGTGTGTGTGTGTATGTATTTGCAATTATATAATTATACAGCAGTGCTAACATACGATGTCCCCTCCCATCACCGTGGTTTGAATTTTATCATTCAATCGTACTCCTCTTTGAAATGAATCAGTGAGCGTGTGTCATTTCTGTTGGCAGGCAATTCCACTTATCTATTGTCCCGTCTCAAAAACCAAAATTTTAATGTTATTTCTTATACATATTTATTTTACTAGAGTTAACGTTAATGAACACACACACACACACACACACACACACACACACACACACACACACACACACACACACACACACACACACACACACACACACACACACACACACACACACACACACACACACACACACACACACACACACACACACACACACACACACCTCGATGGCACGGTGGTAGAGTTCCTGGATGCCACTACGGCGGTCCGGGTTCAAATCCATGCTAGGACGGAAATAATTTCAGTATCGCTGCGCTGCAAGTCGTTACCCCAACTCTCGTAGGGGGGGGGAGTTGGGTGTGTGTGTACGTGTAAGGTCACAGCATTACTCATAGATCTGTCATATATGAGCTCTGAGCTCTCTTCTGGGAGGCTAATAGCTGTCGATCACGAGTCCAACACTTGATCCAAGACCATGGTGAATCCCACTCACACACACACACACACACACACACACACACACACACACACACACACACACACACACACACACACACACACACACACACACACACACACACACACACACACACACACACACACACACACACACACACACACACACACACACACACACACACACACACACACACACACACACACACACACACACACACACACACACACACACACACACACACACACACACACACACACACACACACACACACACACACACACACACAAACACACACACACACCTCCCCTTTGCTCAAAGTGGATGTGGAGTTCTTGTGTGTGAGTAGTATTGATGAGAGCTTTTTAAGAATCCCAACACGATATTCATCGATGACTACCACGCAGGGTAGAGAGAGAGAGAGGAACCAGGAATCCTCTCTTTTTTTCCTCTTGTCTTCCTCCTTTTATAGGATATTAGGGCATTTGTATTTTCATTATTATATATTAATGAGGATCAGTTATTGTGTTATGACAGGGGCGGTATCCTATGTGTGAATATAAATAAGTTAGTGAAAAGTACTATTCTGAACTGCCCCCCCCAAAAAAAAAAAAAAATCTTTGAGAGGTCTAAAGGGAGAACTCACGGAATGTTGCCGGTTACTCTGGGGCCACGGGCAAAAGTCTAGGCAATGGTGAGTATCGTCATGTAGAAGACGTGGCGAGTCAGCCTACCCACAATTATCATTTATAGGTTATGATAACATTCAAACAGAAGACCTTTAGTTTTGTAACGGGGTAGGACACCACCATGGCGATTTCATTCGCCTGAGTGGCACACCCTTTACTCCCCGAAAGAATGAAACCTTTCATGAAAATAGATAAATAAATAAATAAATAAATGAATAAATAAATAAATAAATAAATAAATAAACTCTCAGGAGTCTCCTACCACTCCACGACCGAATAAAATCGTTTGTCTCCCGCTCCACAACGAAACCTACGAACAGCGTCTCATAATGGAAAGGGTTGAGTACACGACTTGCGGCGCGGGGGTTATTTATCCAGCGAAATCGCGTACGTGCGCGCGCATGCATTAGCGCGCGACGTTGCGTAGGCTCTCCACTTCTTGGCTCTTGTGCGAAAGAGCGTCAATGTACACACTCACCAACGCAAATGGTTATACGCAGGGGGCCTTCATCGATTCTCTGACGTTTTGTTAAAATGGAGAAAAATGTGAGGAAAAAAAAGGAGAGAAAAAAGATAGAAAAGTAAAGAACGAGTAAAAGCGGAAGAGGAAAGAGACGAAGAAGAAAAATGTTTGGAAGAAGGAGAAGGAGAGAGTGAGTTAGTCTTTGCAATAAACGTTAGACCTTGTTCACACTAGCGGTTTGAACTGCTCGCAACCGAGGCGTATAGTTAAGGAAAAACTGCGGTGTTGTGTGTGAACGCCTCCGTTGACTTACATTGTAATTGAATCGTTAGCGTGAACAGGGCCTAAGACTTATAGCGATGACTAGAACGTCATTGAATTTATTATACAACAACGACCTAATAGCTATAATCCTGTTTAAGTTGCTGGCATACATAATGAATTTTATAATGGGGGATAAAGATAATACTACCGTGTTCCCATGCGTGTCGTGAGAGGCGAGGTAATGGAGGAAAGCAGAGGTTGAGTGGTGGTTTCCTTGTCTGCATTTTTTGTTTCCCCACAAGGAGTCAGGTATATATATATATTTATATACATATATATATATATATATACATATAAATATGTGTGTATATATATTTTTATATATATATATATGCATATATATTAATATATATATATATATATATATATATATATATATATATATATATATTTTTTCTTTAAGGGAGGGAGGTCATTGGTTCATACATTATGCGTCACGTTGGTGCACACTGGGAAAGCAGAAACCTTCCGGGCCACAATACCAGAGGTTTTTCTTAGAGGAAGGGATGGCTCCAGCTTTGGAGGCGCTAAACCACTTTTTAGTATCCATCTTCATCTCACTTTGTTTTTGAAAAGTCCACAGGCTTAATCCTGTAAAAGTATAACGAAGTGTCTGAAAATAAGGGGTGCAAACACACAGACCTAACCCATGCCCTTTGTAAGTACGTCTTGCACTGTTGTTCTGTTTTTAGATCTTTATTTCCAAAAAGCTTCCTTTGATTATGAAAGAATAATTGTATACAGGCACAAATTTAATGCTCAATGATGAAAAGTGTATTTGTGTAGTTCTGGAATATCATGGGTCATGTTTTAGTGTCCTCAAGTGGACTTCAGGAGCGAGCGGTGAAGTGCACATTTATTGAACGTAATTGACCCTCGTTCATATCAAATAATTAAAGAATTAATAATGAAGAAAATTGTATTAGTTATAATTGTTTGTCAAATAAATGAGATGACATGTTGAAAGAAATTTATTAATATTTATAATCTAATTGAATCTGAGAAGCATGGACCTCTCACTCAGTAACATTATTGAAAAACACTTCCGTTTAGTTGAAAGAATATAAGGTAATTACCAATTGGCCAGGTTGCACAAGTATAGATGGCAAAGAAGTCTGCTTTGGTTTCATCTAACTAATTTTTGACTTAAGATCCCATGCCACAGTTGGGCAATATCTTGAGGTAGTGTTCGTGGGTAGACCTTGATTTTTAGGACACGAGTGGGTTGCCAAATACAGTAAGAATGGCGGTTTTGCGTGTGGCTGTTCGCACGAGCTCTCTTACCCTTCCATGGGGCTCTTCCAATAATTGCCCCCCCTCCCCTTCCCACGATTTCATGTCCAGATACCATCGCCTTTTTTTTTTATTTTTTTTTTCTTCCTCGTGAAGGTCTGCAATTTTGCATGTCACCCTCACTCGAAATGAGAAAAGAGAAAAAAGAATGAAGGTTAGATGAGACGATAAGTGATGTGGTGCAGTGGGTCTGAAGCCTGTTAACAGATTTCTGGCAAAGAAGTTAACAGGATCTCGGTGTGGGGAGAGGAGAAGAAAAGAGAGGCAGGTTGGGGAGGGGGGGGAGGAAGGGGAGGGAATAAAGCAGGGAAGGGGGAAAGAAAAAGGAAAACGGGAAAGGAAAAGTAGAAAGGAAAGGAAAGGGAAGGGAAAGGGAGTGAAGAGAGGAAAGAAGAGCGGAGGTGAGAGAAAAAAAAGAGCATGGAGTAGAAAGAAAAGGAGGGGTAGTAATGAAAAGTGTAAAGAGAGAAAAAGGAAAGTAAAGAGGACAGGCGATGAAAGGAAAGACAAATTCTGGGAGGAGAGGGATTTAAAGAAATGAAGGAAGAGGGGGAAAACGGGAAAAAGAAGAAGAATGAAAGATAAAACTCCAAGAGAAGAATGATAGAAAAGAAGGAGTCCATACTCAAATTCGTAGCCATAGAGAGAGAGAGAGAGAGAGAGAGAGAGAGAGAGAGAGAGAGAGAGAGAGAGAGAGAGAGAGAGAGAGAGAGAGAGAGAGAGAGAGAGAGAGAGAAGAGAGAGAGATGAGAGAGAGAGAGAGAGAGAGAGAGAGAGAGAGAGAGAGAGAGAGAGAGAGAGAGAGAGAGAGAGAGAGAGAGAGAGAGAGAGAGAGACAGAGAGAGAGAGAGAGAGAGAGAGAGAGAGAGAGAGAGGAGAGAGAGAGAGAGAGAGAGAGAGAGAGAGAGAGAGAGAGAGAGAGAGAGAGAGAGAGAGAGAGAGAGAGAGAGAGAGAGAGAGAGAGAGAGAGAGAGAGAGAGAGAGAGAGAGAGAGAGAGAGAGAGAGAGAGAGAGAGAGAGAGAGGAGAGAGAGAGAGAGAGAGAGAGAGAGAGAGAGAGAGAGAGAGAGAGAGAGAGAGAGAGAGAGAGTGTGAGTATATAAAAATCTGAACAAAGACAATTAGTGTTGGTTTAGAAGGAAAGGGAGAGGACAAGAGGGAAAGGTAAGGATAAGGAAGAGAAGAAAGGCAAGAACAGGGAAAGAGAGGAAAGGCAAGGCATTAAGGCGTTGCATCGCAGCCGTCGGAAAGAAATGACGTGATCAGAATTTAGATAAAATGACACGACAGATCTCTAAACTGATTCTCAGGGTCGACGCAAATGCATCATTCGTTTTTATGTTTATGCTGGAAGTAATGTGGCTAGTCTGTCATGGAAGGGTTTCTGCTGCAGAGTAAGTGAATAAAGGAATAAAAAAAATATATAGACCATAATCAAACAGATTAATGCAGTTGAGGGAACGGGTCTCTATCTGAAAGGGGTCTGGACCGAGAAATACTTTTTCATGTCGGGGTCCGCTCCCTCGATTGGATGAAGTTGGATATCCTTAGTGGATGAATAATCCACGCAAGACATCACTGTGGTGAATTGATTGACTCGACCTTAGGTCAAACTAGGTCAAGTTATTCTTTTTTGGTTATACGATCAATGGACCGAGCTTCGCCACGTTTAGAACTTAGGAAAAATATCTCTCTCTCTCTTTCTCTCTCTCTCTCTCTCTCTCTCTCTCTCTCTCTCTCTCTCTCTCTCTCTCTCTCTCTCTCTCTCTCTCTCTCTCTTCTCTCTCTCTCTCTCTCTCTCTCTCTCTCTCTCTCTCTCTCTCTCTCTCTCTCTCTCTCTCTCTCTCTCTCTCTCTCTCTCTCTCTCTCTCTCTCTCTCTCTCTCTCTCTCTCTCTCTCTCTCTCTCTCTCTCTCTCTCTGCCTCATCATGGGAACTAAAACTTAGAGAGAAATGTTTCACAATGGAAACACTGCAATCACGAGTGATGTAAAATATATGTCATAGCGTATAGAATAGATGAAAGACGGAAAGGGAAAGAGAGTCAGAGAGATTGGATTATAAAGGAGAGGGGGAGGGGGAAGAGGAAAGGGAAGAAGAAGGGGAAGCTAAAGGAAAGGGAGAAGGTTAGAGGGAAGGGAAAGTGGATAGGGAGGGAGAGGCTAAGAGAGTATTGGAGGGGAAACGAAGGGAGGGAGAGAAGGGAAGGGAAGGGGAAGAAGTATAAAGGATAAAACAAAGGAAGAAAGGAATAGACTGGGAAAATAAAATATGTGGAGGTGAGAAGAGACTATTTAGGTAAGAAAGAAGAATGAAGAAGAGCGAAAAGGATGAAGGTAAAGTGCAAGGTAACGAGGGGAAGGGAGGGGAGAGTGGGAGTGAGAGTGAGAGAGAGAGGGACGAGGGAGTAAATTACGCTGTCTCAGGGGAGGGTTGGAGGGGAAAAGGAAGGCAGGAAAAGGTGAAGCAGGTTGACCACACGTAGGAGACGTGGGGGAGGACGGAACCAGGTCAAATCAGGTTGATGTGCGAGGTCAGTGGTACAGGTCCATATACATAAGAAAAAAGTAAATTGTACGAAGGAAGGTCTACTTATAGAGATTTATGAGGCAGAAGCCGAGGTTACCTAAAATCATATAAAAAATGCAAAGAAACTGTGTCAAAGAATTTCATGTCATAGGTAATAATATCAAAGAAAATCTCATACAAAAAGGTCATGGTGAGAGAGGTAAATCCAAAGAAGGTCATGTCACAGAAAGTCATGTCAAAGAAGGTCATATATAAGGTCATAGTGAAACAGTACAAAAAGGTTCGTAAAGACATGGGTCACGTTAAAGGTCAGAGGAAAGACACATCATGTCATAGATCACAGCAAGAAAAGACGTTTGGAGACTGACCTTGTCTGGTGCAGGTCATAAATAAAGATCAGAAAAAGAGAGAGAGAGAGAGAGAGAGAGAGAGAGAGAGAGAGAGAGAGAGAGAGAGAGAGAGAGAGAGAGAGAGAGAGAGAGAGAGAGAGAGAGAGAGAGAGAGAGAGAGAGAGAGAGAGAGAGAGAGAGAGAGAGAGAGAGAGAGAGAGGAGAGAGAGAGAGAGAGAGAGAGAGAGAGAGAGAGAGAGAGAGAGAGAGAGAGAGAGAGAGAGAGAGAGAGAGAGAGAGAGAGAGAGAGAGAGAGAGAGAGATAGGTAGATAGATAGATAGGTAGAATGAAAGAGAGATAGATAGATAGACAGATAGATAGATAGAAAGATAGATAGATAGATAGATAGATAGATAGATAGATAGATAGATAGATAGATAGATAGATAGATAGATAGAGAGAGAGAGAGAGGGAGAGAGAGAGAGAACAGGAGGAATAGATACAGGGCGCTAGAGATAGGAGTCAACACGATGGTGTCAGGTCACAGACAGACAAACCTTAGATGTCAGACTAAAGAAACGAAACGCTGCAAGTCAGATTCAAGTCACAGCAGGTCAGAGAGGCGTAGGAAAGATGGGCGAGGGGAGGGAGGGAGGGAGGGGGAGGGGGAGGGGTTGTGGCATGAAGTAGGTCAGAGGAAGGCAGGTCAAATCAATAAGGATTATGGCGAGTTAGACAAGGAGGGGATTTATCCTACGAGCGTCGGTTAGGGTGGAACAGGCGAGCTGAATACAGGTCAAACAGGACAGTCAGGTCAGGGGATTAGGTCAGTTGGACAGGTAGCGTAGGTCACTTTGGTCGGATAGGCCAGGTAGGTCGGGCAGGTCAAATGAGTCAAGTAGGTCAGGTAGGTCAGGGAGTTCGGGTAGTTCGAGGTCAGGTAGGTCGGGTAGGTCGGGTAGTTTGGGTAGGTCAGGTTGGTCAGGTTGGTCGGGTGGTTCAGGAAAGTCAGATAGTTCAGGCAGGTTAGGTAGGTCAGGTAGGTCAGTTAGGTCTTCTAGGTCTAGTATATCTGGTAGGTTATGTGGGTCAGGTAGGTCGGGTAGACCAAACAGGTCAGGTACATAAGCTATGGTAATCCAAGTCAGAATTCTGCAGGTCAGGCAGGTCATATGGAGATAATCTATGGAATATATTTCAGATTTATAGGCTTAGATAGGGTCATACAGGACGAAGAATGCAGGTGTAATATAAGTCATGGCCAGTCAGGTCAGAATACTGTGGATTAAGGCTAAACAGATGCATGGCTGTGTAAAGAGGCAGGTCAATTATTGCAGGTCAGTGAGAGGCAGGCTGTGGACCTTTGAGAAGATGTGAAGTCAAGGGGTAAGTCAGTCAATATGAGTCCTGCAGGTCAGAATGAGCCTTGCAGGTCAAAATGAGTCCTACAGGTCAGATGAAGTTCTGTCAAGTCAGGTATAAATTTCGGAAGTCGGTTTTGCTAAGTCGGGCTGTCTGAGATAAAGCACTAGGTCAGAGTATGTCCTGCAGGTGAATAGTTTTAGTGAATCCTATCTAACAGGTCAGAACAACAGGCAGGTCAGAGTTAGACCTGGAGACAAGATAGAGTCTTGTGGGTCATAGCAAGTCATGCAGGTCGATTTCAGACCTGAGGATCCGGACGTGAGTCCTGCAGGTCAAACTGTGAGAAAGGTACGTAAAAAACAGGTTCTGGAGACCAGCGAAAGTCGCAAAGATCAGGTCAGAGGTCAACAGAAGTAAAGTCAGAGAACACTTGAGAGCAAAGCTCGCTTGGCACAAATACCATATCGGGTTCAAAGAAAAATAGATGATGAAAAGGGAGAGAAAGAGAGAGAGAGAGAGAGGGGAGGAGAGGGATGAAGGGGATATAAAAGAACGAGAGGATAAATGAAAAAAAAGGAGGACAGGGGAAATAGTAAAGAGAGGAGACTAGAATCTAAAATGTGCAGTAAAGTTCATCTGTCTTCCTGTTGATCAACCACTTTCCTTCCCTCGGCCTATTTTTCATAGTCTCTCGCGAGATGTCTTACATGATCAAACTCTCTCTCTCTCTCTCTCTCTCTCTCTCTCTCTCTCTCTCTCTCTCTCTCTCTCTCTCTCTCTCTCTCTCTCTCTCTCTATATATATATATATATCTACCTCTCTATCTATCTCTCCATCTCTCCTTCTCAATCTCTTCCTCCCTCTCAATCTCTTCCTCTCTCTCAATCTCTCTTTCTCCCTCCCTCCCCCCTCTCTCTCTATCAATCTCTCCCTCCCCCCCCTCTCTCTCTCTCTCTCTCTCCCTCTCTCAATCTCTCCCTTTCCCTCTCCTCTCCTCTCTTTCTCCCCCCCCTCTCTCTCTCTCTCTCTCTCTCTCTCTCTATATATATATATATATATATATACTGTATATATATATATATATATATATATATATGTATACATGTATATATATGTATGTATATATATGTGTATATATATGTATGTATATGTATGTATATATATATATATATATATATATATATATATCTTTATCTCTCTCTGTCTCCCTCTCCCTCTCTCTCTCTCTCTCTCTCTCTCTCTCTCTCTCTCTCTCTCTCTGTCTCCCTCTCCCTCTCTCTCTCTCTCTCTCTCTCTTCCTCCCTCCCCCCTCCGACTTTCCTCTACAGACAATCCCTCAGGGACAAGACGCCTCGTCCGCAGACGCACGACAGTACCGTTTGCCTTGTCCACTTCACCATAAGTCTGATCTAGACCGCCCTCCCACCCTCCCTCCCTCCCCAGCAGCCTCAATGCCACTACGCGTAGCTATTGGTTTGCCATTTGTCTTCTGTTATGGTCACAAGCCCTACCCCCTTTTACCCTTACTCCGCACATAGCTTTGTTTGCCGGCGTCCTAGCTACGGTCGTGCTTGCACTCGGGCACGCACACGCACGCACGCACGCACGCACGCAGGCACCGCGAAAGCAAATTGGCCGGGAAGAACAATTCATATACACTTGGTCTGCCTTGCACAACTTTGCTTGGGAACTTTGCATCGGCCTCTGGAATACGGTATCGTTCTTTATAGGTTTTATTCTATGCTCCGGTAAAAGACAGGCTTCATTCTGAAGGTATTGTCGTCGAGGTGATGACTCCCTTCAAGATCAGATCTACCCCATCAGGTGAATAAAATCCTCCGTAATTAGCCTGAAGCTGCACCGCCATATTAACTTGCTTAATTCACTCATGTTAGGGCCAACCGGAGTCACCAGGGAGGATTCTTGTGAGGAATGAACCCTCCTACGAGGATTCATAACGAGAATACTTCTGTTTCCTTTCTTTTAAAAGGATGGTCTTTGTGGAAGAGGATAGATCCTATGCTTTGATAGCTCTAAGACAGGAGGAGTCCATCCTGTACATACATTAAGAACCAGTTTGTTTGAAGCTCCAAGTCGTCGTGGGTCTACCAGAGCAAAGATCGAAGTCTATGAGGCACCCCATGAGTAATCCTTCATACTCTAGTTTTGCGTAGAAACGGAGCCCCCATAGCTGATTCCCATAACTTATGTTCACATAGAAACGGGAACCTATAGTTAATATCTATACCCTGGCTTGCCATGGAAACGGGACCTCACTACTATAAGGAAACTCCCAAATGAATTCCTACTCAGGGGCGCCCCCCAAGAACGATTTGGCCTTCGTGACCTTGCGTGCGCGGGCATATTTGGAGGAAATAATTGGCTCAGATGACGGCTTCGCCTCTCGTGTTGTAAGATTTTCTTCTTTAAACATGACATGAGAGCCTCTGCAGTTTTAGAAGTTACAGCGAGATTGGTGTTCCTAAGACAAAAAGTTTTTTCTCTTAGATGAGTGGTATTATTTGGTAGTGGCCTGAAAATAATAGTTGATGATTCAAAATGTCGATTTTGAGTTTTTCGAGTGTTTTCGTTCTCAGCCAGTGGGTGTTTTGACTAAACAGATTAAAGAGGTGTGATGGTAATGAGAGATTATCAAGGTTAAGGTCCGGCAGTGTGCTTTGTAACCATTTGTGTTGCTGATAGTGGATTTGCTTTCCTGTTGTTGATCTTACAGATGGGGAAAGGTCTTGGGGTCAAATGTGATTTCTGATATGCACACACGCTCACACGTGCACAAACTTATACATGCACACACGCAAATGCGCACACGTGCACACGCGCAAACGCACACACGCACACACACACACACACACAGACACACACACACACACACACACACACACACACACACACACACACACACACACACACACACACACACACACACACGCTCACACATGCACACACGCAAATGCGCACACACACACACACACACACACACACACACACACACACACACACACACACACACACACACACACACACACACACACACACACACACACACACACACACACACACACACACACACACACACACACACACACACACACACACACACACACACACACACACACACACATGTATATATGCATCACCACACGGTTACTATAGTCTACAGAACGAACCCATTCGAGACTTGACGAGCGACCGCGCTCGCCTTGGGTGTGAGGAGGAATATCGATTTTGTATTTTGCTTCCTCTTCGAAGGGCGTGGGCGGCCGCTCTTGCCGGAGGGGCTGCCGTAGGGGGGAAGGGCGGGGCTGGAGTTAGGGGCGGGGTCAGAGAAGAGAGAGAGAAAAGAGCAATTTGGTGAAGAGGAAGACAGGCGGATCGATGGTTGTATCCGTCGGGGGTTCTGGTGCGTCGTTGTCAACAGGTGAATTATTTCCTTGAAGGAATTGATGTGATTGATGGATTTTGTTCAGGCTAAGGATAAAAGACGACTTCATAGAGGTAAAGGTGGTCTCTGGGTTGATTGGGGTCTCGGTAGGGCCCGACCCCCTATTGGCATGGATCATTTATTTTTAGCTAGAATGTTGAAGTAGTTCAGAGGTTCGAGTCCACACTGCCTCTACTCATAGTAAATGACATCCAATGAAATCTAAATTCATTTCTCTCTGTCTCTTGCTTTTTATTCTGAGTTAATTAAACTTAATAAGCTACTTTAATTTGGTCTAATAAAGGAAAAATATCCATGATATTTCAGATTTATGTAAATAAATCTTTCGTTGTAAAACATACTCAATCAAAATATGTACAGTAGCTTCGTATTAATCACAGTTGCATTTTTAGAACTAAGTACTACCAATACTAGAACAATGATATATATAAGTGCATAATTTTCATATGGTCGGGTTAGGTTAGATAGGCCTATTTCTCTTATCTTTTTTTTTCTTCATATTTGAAGAAAATGAAAAAATGATGGTCAGTTCCAAAAAGACATTGACATGAAAAAAAACAGGAACAAGTCGACTTACGTAATACAATGCCTCAAAAAAGCTTAATCACTTTTTAAAAAATGCAGAACTTTTTTTTAACATAATTCAAAATTATTTTGAGCTTTACTTCATTTAAAAACCGTTCTTCTATCCATCTATATACCAAGGGTTTTTTCCCCCTTATAAGGGAGGTAGCTAAGTCAGAAAAGGCACGTACCCACTCCCAACCATTTCACTCCCACCCATTCCACTCCAATCCACCACCCTTTCCACTCCAATCCACCACCCTTTCCTCCACTCCAATCCACCACCCATTTCACTCCAATCCACCACCCTTTCCTCCACTCCAATCCACCACCCATTTCACTCCAATCCACCACCCTTTCCTCCACTCCAATCCACCACCCATTTCACTCCAATCCACCACCCTTTCCTCCACTCCAATCCACCACCCTTTCCTCCCTTTCCTCATGGATAAAGGGTCATCTTTGTCTCCTGCCCACTGCCTTGGGTCAGAAGCAATGCAGAAAGACACTTTTCATACACAGCAAGGCCGCTTCACTTAATCGGCGACCCCTCTCTGTTTTTTTTCTTCTAAAAATAGTTTTTTACTTGCTAAATTTTTTTTGAACATTAGTTATCTGTTTTTTTTTGTCCTGACCTATTCTTTTGCGACCATCTATCTGACTTTACGATCTTAATGCTGATAACACCATAACTACATATAAGATTCTGATCTTTAATGACATTGGATTGTTAGACATTTATCTTTACAGCTTCGCCTACACCAAGGGTCATACTCGCTTTTCATTTCTAGATTGTCACTGGAATCTAGTGTATATCACTCCATCACGTCACTTTCGTTCACTTTCCCATATTCTTTCGGACATTGAGGCTATACACAGTTTTCTAACACTCAGAATCTAGTATATCGCGTTACCACGGTGCTCTGCTATCACAGAGGAACGGGAGGAGGGAGAGTCGGGGGGGGGGGGAGTGACATACTACCCATCTCATCATATAACCCATTTCCTTCTCTCCCTCTCTGCCTCCTCTATTCCCTCCTTACTTCCCTCCTTATTTCCGGAATCTGTCCACAGTTGCTTATCTGGAGGTTCTGACCGCGTTTAGGAAGGCTGTATCGTATGATGTGATGTGGTACATAATTCCTTTCACTAACTGGCCAATTCGCGTCTTCGTCATGTGGTTGAATAAGGACTTGGAGTCTTTTTAAATGTTACATACAATCTTAGAAACAACGATAAATTAAATTACAAGGGATCTATAGTATATAGAATAATAGTAGCTTGGAGTGTTGTTAAATACTATACACAATCTTATAAACAAAAAGTGAGTAAGTAAAATGACGTATATAATATAATAGGGATGTGGAGTGCTGTTAAATATTGCATATAATCTTATAAACAAAAACAAATAAAATTACAAGGGATCTACAGTATATAGAATAATAGGAACTAGGATTGTTGTTAGATATTATACACAAGGGTTTGAATTACAAGGAATCTAACATAGAAGGAATAATAGGGATTATTGTTAGGTATTATATACAATTTTATAAACAAAAAACGAATTCAATTATAAGGGAACTACCGTATGTAGTATAATAATGGCTTTTATTGTTGTCAGATATTATGTACAATCTTATGAAAAAAATTGAATTGTAAAGGAACTACCATGTATGATTTGTTGTTAGATATTGTATACAATCTCATAAAGAATAAGTTTATTATAAAGGAAGTACCGTATATAGTATAGAGACTTGGATCGTTGTTATACAATTTTATGAACAAGAACAAATTAATTACAAGGGATCTATCGTATATATTAAGGGGACTAGGTTCAAAAAACGAGACTAGATAATTTTTAATGGGGTTAGATATTTTTAATGGGGTTTGATCCCTCTTAATGGGATTGGATTCCTCTTAAAGGATTCGGATCCTCTTAAAAAGAATACAACCACCTTAAGAAGGCTCCAATCCCTTCAAGAGGGATCCAACACCATTAGAAAGGATTCAGCCCCTTAATGTAACAACAAAGGGATTATACTTGCGTAGTTCTGAAGTATCATGTACCAGATTTCATTGTCCCCAAGAGCACAGATTGACTCTATGACAATGACATGTCATAATGATTGTATTGTGATTGATACCAGGCGATTTTATTCATCTGAAGGATGGCCTAATAAAAAAAAAAGGTCCCGGTTGATTATGATAATGCATCATGGGATTAACCGGAATGACAATGTATATGTATATAATCAATCAGCTGAGTGGCCATGTTGAAAAGGGTCATTAAATCAAGATGGTCTTGTGAAGTACTCATTGTTGCATTTCAATGTTATTTAAATTAACACGGAAATTGGCAGAGGTGGATGAGAGACGCGGTTGGGTGAGGTTTCGGGGCGTCGAATCAAGGCTACGACCAAGTCTGGTAAATGTACTGTAGAAGAAAGATATTAATTCTTTAGGGGAAGTACGCAGATGCGATCAAGACATATTTACGATGGAGAGTTTATGGAAAATGTCATAGAGGATTGTCAATTTCTTCCAATGCTCTTGAGTCGTAATATACTGATATTGTGGGCTAACCAAGACGAAGAAGAAGAGGAAGAGGAAGAGGAAGAAGAAGAAGAAGAGGAAGAGGAAGAAGAAGAAGAAGAGCAGGAACAATAATAGCAGCAACAACGACAACAGCAACAAACAAGAACAACATACAACAACAACAACAATAGGAGCAGCAACAACAGCAACAAGCAACGATAACAAAAACAACAAGAACTTCAACACCAACAAGAACAATAACAACAACAACAACAAAAACAACATCTACAACCCCAGATCTCTGATTATTCTGTAAATGGCGAGGGGAAAAGAGTGGAAGGGGAGAGGGGAGAAAGCTCCAAAGGGGGACCCGGAGTGCATTAAGCGTCCGGGCGGAGACCCAGAAGACCTTTGATCCGGCACTGGACTTCGGAGGAAACGTCGAGACCGAAGTCAAGGCTGAAGACGAAGGATGAATCCCACTGAGGCATTTAGTTGATAATTTCCGCAATCATTATTACAAAAGAGCATTAAAAAATATAATAATAACAGTAATGATTAAATAGATAAGTAGAACTCTCGTTTTATTTCTTCTCTCTGTTTACTCTTCGGCTATTTTTATTGGATCTTTATTGCGCCATTTATGCTGATCATTCGTCCAACACAATATTTGCTGGGAGCCATTTCCAAGACACCTTAACGTTGAAATCTGGAAAATGACCTAAATGTTCAATTACAGTGTTGTTGCTGTTCTTTGTTCAATCCAATTTAATCACAATGGAACTTCTATAGTACACACAGAAATATGAAAAGTTACTCTACAATGAAAGTTATATATGTACAGGAGCAGTCCGTGCTGACATGCATAATGTATACTCGAAAGGTAAGATTGAAAAAAACATTATCACGCCTCTCTCTCTCTCTCTCTCTCTCTCTCTCTCTCTCTCTCTCTCTCTCTCTCTCTCTCTCTCTCTCTCTCTCTCTATCTATCTATCTATCTCTGTCTTTCTCTTTTTTCTTTTTTTTCCCTTACTTTATATGAGGGGTCCAGAAACAGAGGGGCATCCCCGCCATTTTTACTAGTCTCGAGTTACGCACGGATCGTGGAGGGAATACTCCTTTTCTCTATACATCCGTGCTTAACTTGAAACCAGTAAAAGTAGCGGGGATGCCCCTCTGTTTCTGGACGCCTCATATGTTTGTGTAATTTTCAAAATATCCTGAGTAAGTTTTTCAAGTGTCCGCAGTAGTAGTCAGGATGACAAGAAGTGGGTTTCCCTCAGCTGAATAAAACTTTTTGGGAGCTGGTGAAATAAAGGACAGTATCCTAGTAACTTATAAGATAAATGAATGACATCACAAAACGGAGTAAATGGATCAAATCCGACCTATGTTCCTCCCTGACTACTTCGCCAGGATCGCCGATCTCTGACCCTTGCCTCGCCTACATCCCCTCTTCGAACTCACTCAATCAGTTCGAGGAAACACCAAGGCAGCACTGAGCCGCAATTACCCGAAGTCTTCAAATCCTCGAACTCAGAGCTTTTAAGGCGAAGTAAGCAATGGCATAGGTCTATGAGTTCTTGGTGCTGGGGTTGAATCACTTCTCAAAAAAAAAAAAAAAAAAAAAAAAAAATGATGTCTCTATGAAAAGAAGACGCCAAGAACAAAACAAAATTTCAGGTCCTCAAAAATTGAAGGCTAGTTTTTGGGGGGACGTTTTCCTTGGGGAACGTTCGAAGGACTCAATCCTACGGATAGGCGTATCCTATCTGGTGGCAGAACTCCCGTGAGGGCATTCTCCCTCGTCTCAACCAATGAGGGTCATCTCCTTGAAGGATAATCTTTATGACCTCATATTACGCTCCACAATTTCCCTACGTCACTAAGCTCCCTGAGCGGGCAACCCGCTCCTCCTTATACATTAGTTCCATCATCCCTTCCACTTCGCTCCTTCACTTACGATCCAAAACCGCACAACGCTTTTCATGTGTCCAGCGTCACTTTGCTTCTTTGGGCTCGTACTTTGCTTCTTCCACTTTATGGGATTTGTTCCTATACTTTATGCCACTTTCAGTCTACATTCAACATTTGAAAATCCCTTACTCAAGTGTTGCAGTTTATTTAAAGTTCCCTGTGTGATATAGAAATAGGCATACATAGGTACATACATACATATTTATATGTATATATATATATATATATATATATATATTATATATATATATTATATATATATACTATATATATACATATATATACATATGTCGGGGTGGGATTGAGATCCACACTCGCTTTGACCTACGTTGACCCAGATTCAGATCTCAACGGCTCACGGTGACTGCTACTTGCCCCGAATGGCTGAGCACACAGGGCAGAAATGGCAATTTTGGTCATCACTGACCGCCTCCCGGCTTGAGACACTTG
>NC_134818.1:12606869-12611869 GCF_046742065.1 Oratosquilla oratoria
GGTGACGAACGAGTGCACGATGTTCCCGCCTCAAGGTCGATTCTGAACCTCGGACAGCGTTTGTGTGGTGCAATTGATGCACGTGTACGTTATCTTTTGTTAGTTTTCTCTCTCTTTATCTCTCCTTCCTTCTCTCTCTCTCTCTCTCTCTCTCTCTCTCTGTCTCTCTCTCTCTCTCTCTCTCTCTCTCTCTCTCTCTCTCTCTCTCTCTCTCTCTCTCTCTCTCTCTCTCTCCTCTCCCTCTTTCCCTCTTCCTCCGTTTATATTTTCTTGTCTTCTCTTATTCATAGTCTCCTCATTAGCTTTCTCTCGTCTCTCTCTCTCTATCTCTCTCTCTCTCTCTCTCTCCCTCTCTCTCTCTCTCTCTCTCTCTCTCTATTTCTTTCTCTTCTCTCTTCTCTCTCACAACCAACTCTTCTGATGTTTACATCCCACGAAAGCCCACTTAATCTAATCTGAGCATTATATGATTTAATCTAATTAATTTTATATACCAATGCTCCCTTTAGTGTAATAATGGGACTGACAACAATACGTGGCTTGTTAGAGCCTTGCGTTACATTGTACTTGTCTATGTATTGTTACAAGCGCGGGTACCATTATTGTGATGGATTTTAGTGTAACTCCCTGTTATTTACAGACACTATTTACATAAACTAGGCAATGTTTACATACGCTGGACGCCACCAGCTTTAATGTAAACAAAGGAGGATGACGTTGTGTAGGGCTCGTGACGTCATAGTATAAAGATGACGTCACAAATATGGCATGAATGATGTCACATAGTTACAGATACGGACGATGTCTTAGGATATCATTATATGGGAATGAGGATAAGTGTGAGGATGAAGATGAGGAAGAGGAAGAGGAAGAGGAGAAAAAAGAGAAAGATGAAGGAAAAGAGGAGTAGAAAAAATGAGGGGAGTGGTGGATACAGAGGTAATGTGTTGCGTTGAGCGGGGAGGAGAGAGAGAGAAGAGAGGGAAAGAGAGAGTGGAGGAGGAGGAGGAGTAAGAGAAAGAGGAGAAAGAGGAAGAGGAGGAGGAAGAGGAGGAAGAGGAGGAGGAAGAGGAGAAGGAGGAGGATGAAGAGGAGGAGGAAGGGAAGGAGGAGGAGGAGGAGAAGGAGGAATAGGAGGAGGAGGAAGAAGAGGAGGAGAAAGAGGAGGAGGAAGAGGAGGAGGAAGAGGAAGAGAAGGAGGAGGAAGGAGAGGAGGAGAAAGAGGAGGAGGAGGAAGAGGAAGAGAAGGAGGAGGAGGGGGAGGAGGAGGAAGAGGAGGAGGAGGAAGAGGAGGACAAAAGGGGCGTGGTGTGTTGTGGAAGTGGAGTGGGGGATGTGATGCTCCACCTTGCCTTCAGGTGGTCTGAGATCAGGTGGCGCGTCCACGCAGGACACAAAGTGGTGGATGCAGCGTGTCGGAGAGGTGTCAACGACAGACACAGAGCACGGCTGTGACGTGTCAGTCGAGAAGAGGTGTTCAATGGAGAGGGAGATGCTGTGGCCTGCAGTGGTCAGCTTTGGAGAACCGGGCTAAAGTAAGCCCATTTATCATTGAGTAAGAGTGAGAGTGAGAGTGAGAGTGAGAGTGAGAGTGAGAGTGAGAGTGAGAGTAAGAGTGAGAGTGAGAGTGAGAGCGAGAGTGAGAGTGAGAGTGAGAGTGTGTGTGTGTGTGTGTGTGTGTGTGTGTGTGTGTGTGTGTGTGTGTGTGTGTGTGTGTGTGTGTGTGTGTGTGAGAGAGAGAGAGAGAGAGAGAGAGAGAGAGAGAGAGAGAGAGAGAGAGAGAGAGAGAGAGAGAGAGAGAGAGAGAGAGAGAGAGAGAGAGAGAGAGAGAGAGAGAGAGAGAGAGAGAGGGAGAGACAGAGAGAGAGAGAGAGAGAGTCGAGCAAGCTTTGTAGCTAAGAACTCAAGGCTACGGTCTCTGACGGGTTCCAGTGACCGCCACTTGCCTTTGAGGTCTAGACAAATTAGAATAAACTGATAACATTAACCGTAGGTAAGAACCTCCTGATATAAGTCAATGAAATTTTTGTAGCAGTTGGTCGATATGACGCCGCTTCCACCACTAGCGTCATATCTGTATGCCATAGTCATGTTTTAGAAAAATTGCACATCCCCCATACTCCGACCCCCTCCACAAGGGGATGTTACACGCTGGTTCTATTACCCAACACCCCTAGGGGACGCGGAGAGTATGCACAGCTACCACTTTTTACAGCGGGTCACAACAGGGGGCCGTGAGGCGTGGACCCAGGCGGTAGGTGTGTGGCTGAGGACAAGCCTGACCCAAAGGCTCAAGTCAAATAGATCAGTTGATTTCCTCCTTCAAGCCAAGAGGATCCACCCGCCCTGTACTGAGTCAGGGGCAGAGGAGTTGTGTTGTTAGCTACAGAGGGGAAGAGGAAAATGAGGTTCCCAGTATAATCAAAAGACTTGGATCTCGCTCATCTTTTATGACTCCCGTCTCCCGGCCCTGTAGAGACGCCATACTAGGCAAATACTTGGTTTAGTGACCTATGACGGGGTTGGAATGGATGGCCATTGACTTGTGGGGAGTTTGTCTCCCCTTTTGATGGTTTTATTATTATTATTATTATTATCATTTTTCATTTTGGGTGTCCCAGTGAGGGAGCTGGTTCGGTCGCCGACAAGCTGACCATGCGGCAGTTTGTGTGTACATGTTGCCAGGAAAATGACACATTGTGTCACATACATTCGCACACACACACACACACACACACACACACACACACACACACACACACACACACACACACACACACACACACACACACACACACACACACACACACACACACACACACACACACACACACACACACACACACAGAAAGAGGCATACACTGATAGTTTGATTACGAAATGTCTTGTGGGGTGTTTTTGATCCTAAAAATGTGGACAATCGGAATATACCTGCCTGTTATTACAGTGAAATGATTACGTACAGAAGCTGGGCTTATGACTACTGGAAAGAGGAATATTCTGCAAATGAGAATCCACCGTAGCAATAATTAAGGCTAATAATCCATTTCATCCTCATCAAGAACCAGGATTATATTAGTATTTTGAAAACTTTTTATCTACTTATGTTATCAAGTTTACTTGGAAATGTCATGGTGTGCATCTGTGCTTTGAAGGCTCAAAGGCTAGTATGACCTTGAATTTTATCTGTCCAATGAAACTGGTAATATGTAGATACAGAAAAGAGTAGGGACCAATTACAGGAAGCTGCAAATGGCGGTCCTGCAAGATGGATGACAGAGAATCATCTCCCTACTGCTTATTTGAAGGTAAATACACTCGCACACACACACACACACACACACACACACACACACACACACACACACACACACACACACACACACACACACACACACACACACACACACACACACACACACACACACACACACACACACACACACGCGCGACTGCCACCATGCAATTTTATTAAGCTAATAGATCCTTACCCCTTTTCCTTTGCAATCAAATACTTCTGAACAAATATAGCTTTCTCTCCCAACCCACTAAAGCCACAAGTGTGGTACGGGATATAAATCCTCCCTTACCCCCCCCCCCAAAAAAAAAAAAAATGGGAACATGGTCAAGATTAACGCCTCTAAAAAAAAAAAAAAAAAAAAAAAAATGGTAGCTTCATCACGGATCCAACCAGATCGAATTTTCACGTCTGGGTCCCGTCCGGTCGAGTGCAGTGGGAAACAAAAGCTTGAACGAAACCCTTTGTTTTTCGGGCTCGTTATGATGTCGGGGGGTATCAGGATCTTTTTTTTTTTTTTTTTTTTTTTTTTTTTTTGCAATGGTTGTCAACCGGGGGGGGGGGGATTTATGGATTCTCAAAAATGGGACCAGATAACAAAAAATTGATGATAGTATATAACTAATGATCTTATTGATTTTATTGATTGGTCTTCGGGAAAGTCAAAGAACAGCAGTCCATAAACATGGTGATAGAGGAAGGGAAGTAGATCCCATATCATGTATTAGGTTCCAGGAAATATTACACCCACCTATCGTGAGTGGGGGCAACTCTGGTGCTCTAATATTTTGTTGTCTGTAATTGCTACACGACAAAAAAAATTAATCAACTTTTTCCCCAGCCCGGATTCATAACCCAACCAGGGGCTGTGATCGCGACAGGAACCAATATTGAAGTTCGATCTCATGGTAATGACGATGCTCTTCCGTATGCGTGTGGCTCGGAAAATGAAAGACTATCACCAAAAAAAAAAAAAAAAAAAAAAAAAAAAAAAAAAAAAAAAAAAAAAAAAAAAAAAAAAAAAAAAAAAAAAAAAAAAAAAAAAAAAAAAAAAAAAAAAAAAAAAAAAGGTATCATTGTCTTCGGTTCAACCTTATGTGTAACATACCCGAGACTTGTTGTGACAGAAAAAAAAAAAAAAAAAAAATCTCGGACTTGATTTTCTTTGTTTTTCTTGGAGTGATTAGCTCTTGGTTGAAATAAATCCACTCTCTTTATCCACTTAGTAAGGACGAGCTTTTAGTAAATAACTACTTACTGTTCACCAGCCACTAACTATTTACCGAATCATACACACATGAAGTACAACAATCTGACTGAAAATGACTCATATTTAGTCCAAATCTACTACTGGCCATAAAAAGTCACTTATCCTAGACCAGTTGTGAGGAGCTAACTTTAGTCTAACAAAGGACTGTCGTTCTTATGGATATATTTTCTAACTATTGCCGAACACTTTGGGTCAGTTTAGGTCAAAACCTCTCTCAAATACTTAAAAAACAGAGGTAATTTTTCTATGCAATTTTTTATTTCATTAATGATTTTTTATTCAATCAAGGGAAATATAAGAGCATAAGAACATAAGGATGGAGGAGACTGCAAAGAATCAAAACGTCTAAATAAATCAGTTCCATATCCAATATCACCTGTCATCTCCATCCATAAAGTTATCTAATTTTCATTTAAAACAACCAATTGTTTC
>NC_134818.1:12631869-12649369 GCF_046742065.1 Oratosquilla oratoria
CAGTAATTTCTGAGTTTCTATGGGCATTTAGCATTTCGTTACCTTTTACAATTCATAGTGTGACTAAGGTGGTGTGATATCAATATGACCAAGAAAACACACACACACACACACAAACACATACACATGCATACACACATACAAAGGCCCACAAACACAAACACAAACACAAACACACACACACACACAAACACAAATACACACACACACACACACACACACACACACACACACACACACACACACACACACACACACACACACACACACACACACACACACACACACACACACACACACACACACACACACACACACACACAAACACACACAGCAACTGTCCACACAGCAAACATCAACAGATTTGAAGAATTCATTTGTTTCCTGACCTATGAGCGTTGGAAAAGCAACTCATCACACAAGCTGTAAATCTGTACAGAAACGGCAGCTGCGTAGGCTAGTGGGAGCACAATGGGTAAACAACAGCTCTGGCATGGCAGTAGGTGAGGTGAGATGGTTGAGGAGTGGGACTGGTGATGTAAACAAGAGGCATGTCAAGTGTATACCTTAGTAACAGGTAAGTAGATGTCGCGTCAGCGTAAGCAGACTGTGTGATGTCAAAATGACATTAACATTTTCTTTCGACATTTTCGGAAGAGTGTTGAGAGTTTGCAAGTGGACGAAACGAAAGGGATGAGACAGTGGGGGTTGCTCTATAGCTGCATGAGGATGAAAATAATTGTAGTCAGAAAAACTAAAACTTATTTTGAATGCCGTTATCTAGAAAACAATAGTGGTGCCATATTGAAATACTGGAAACTCCGAGATGACAATTGGCAGTATTCAACAGGTTCAACAAAATCAACAACACGAAATAATTATTTATAAGAAAGGGAGAGACTTTTTAGGCTTCCAAGTGACACGACACCATTTTGGCGCCAAACATCCCTCCTTAGACCTGGCGTCACTTTTTTTTTTTTTTTTTTATCAATCAATTCCATATAGTCATGGCGTCAGACTTTGTCATCGTGGAAAATAATCAAGCTTTGTTGTCAGTCAACCCCGTTGACATTTGATGCCGCACTTTGTCGTTCAATAACTATTCGTCGACAAAAAAACGGGTGTTTTTGTGTGATATATGACACTCCAGAGTGTTCGATTGTGATCGATTAGTAAAGGACGACAACTATGCTTGTGGCTCAATACAGCAACAATGCTAATCTAATGTATGCCATATCTAGAGAGAAATAAGAGTACATTTTGATGAAAGATCTGACGAAGAGGAAAATGAGGTTTTCCTGAGACAAAACCTACTCATTTTCATATCCTCACTGGGGGTGCAGACATGTAGGCTGTCATTTGGTTCTCGGACCGAGCCAAATATCTTATCTGTGGGTTTGGCTGATAGGAATGGTCGTCTTTCTAGATAGTGAATGGCTCATAGGAGGGGAACTATTAGACTGCAGTTAATTGATTAGTCAGAACCTGAGGCTATGTTAGAATGAACTAGACATTAGTGAAGCGCATTAAGAATCCGCTAAAGTCTGTTTTGGTTTAATATTATCTTGCACTTTGCCTCCATTATTTGCTATGTTGGTTACGCTGTAAAATACCATGTGAACCATTATCATCTGGGGACCAAACTTATATAATTTAGAAGACTCTTATCTGACAATTTTATTCAGGTGAAGGAAATCCACCTCTCGAATAGAAGCTGAGGTACATCTAAATTAACTCTTATACAAAGTTGACTTAATTTTGGTCAATTTCATGGCTACTACCAAACAGTTTTATTAATTTGAAAATCGTCTGATGTCAACTTGAACTGAAAAACTGAAGAATCTATGTCAGGACAGTTGATTGTGAAATTACTAGTGTGGATGCTTCGCATGAAGAAATTTATTGAGGAATAAAGAGGATTTCCACTATCTGTTGCGTCACCGCTTCATCACGGACTGTCTCCGGTTTGTAAAAACTCCTCACCTAACTTTGAATAAAAATGTTCTTACCCGGCTGTTGAGTATGGCCGATAGTTTCAATGAAAACAGTTTTCTTCGGTGATGTGGGCGCTATTTTGTCGAAAAGGTGACAGACAGTGGCGAGATAGGCATGGGTGTTGGTTAATGAATGTGAAACATGACACACATTGTCCGTAGACTTTTATGTTTTACAAAGTGAAGTGACAGAAACTGGGAAGAGTTGCATATCATAGGGCGCCATTATTAGGTTGTAATTTGAGAAAGAGAAACATTGTTAATAATACTTATGTTCCAACACGGGTGTTATGACTATGATGTTATTTACAAGTGCTGGAAAAAGGATGTAATTTTGAAAACCTGGATCCAAATGATTATTGTCTATCGGAGATTTGTTCGTATCACGTTGTGAGTTACAGCGTGCTTCCTGAATCAGACTCTGATGTCAAGAACCGGATGATAAGGAGAACCAGAACGTAATAATACGAAGAAGATTTGTGTAATTGAAAACTAGAAAAAAATCTTCATAACAGGACGCCTTAACGTTCTTAGATTTTGAATAAATCTGACCGTTTTTGAGTAAAAGAAATAAACAATTGCAGAATCTTTAGGAAAGTAAGTCGAAGCAAATTTAATGACTCACAAACACAATGTGAATGAAACGAAAGCCTCACGTTTTCTCAGAAACATAATCTTTTCCTGATCCCATGCATACGATGATTGCCTGATTCGAAGGCAGGGCGGCATTTCTTGCAGATATTTTGATTTTAGTTATTGTATTGGTTCTTTTTAAATATATTGCAATAGATAGATGGATAGATAGATAGATAGATAGATAGATAGATAGATAGATAGATAGAGAGAGAGAGAGAGAGAGAGAGAGAGAGAGAGAGAGAGAGAGAGAGAGAGAGAGAGAGAGAGAGTCTGTATGTACGTGTGTGTGTGTGTGTGTCTGTGTGTGTGTGTATGTGTGTGATGGAGAGAAAACAAAAGAGAAGTACATGAAACATACAACGACAAGCTCTTCCATCTAGACCTTGTACAGATCAGGGCATCGAACAAAACCCACTATTTCTCTAATTCCGCATCCCTTCGACCATCACAGTAACTGACACTTGATCAGATCCATTTATGACACTTTGTGTCATCTCGTGTCGTAAAGGTGATGCTTGACCCAGATCTGATCAAGAGCGACGTAGTCAGCCTCGAGTGTGGTTGTGCTTCTCTTTTGTTAGTATTATTCTGAGTGTCATGATCATAAGCTAGTCTTTTGGGCCCGTCAGCCTAGTTAGTGTCTATGTTCAACTTCAATCTTACTAAAACTGTGACATTTTGAGAACTATTATGTTTTCAAGCGATTTTATTTAGTTGATGAGACGTCACATAATTGAACGAGTTAAGATTTTATTTTTTATTTTTTTGGTTATTCAGTGGAGGGGATGCCAGCATAGGGAAGAGCTTGCCTTGGTAGAGACTTATAGGCAATATTCCTACCGTCTGTCCCTTTTCCTGTAGATTATTGAAGAGAAGCACGCATCGGAGGGCAGATAAATCGACAACAAGCCAGATCGATAGGTCGACAGGTTGACAGGAAGACAGATCGACACGGGCAGAGGGAGGGAGAGAGCAAAGTGCGTGATGCGTGCAGACGTCATCAGCAAGCGAGAGTCGTCTGGGCTGGATAATGCAGCGACAGCGGAGACAAGCATAGCTAATTGGCGGGATAGCAAATCCGTATATCACACAGAGGCACAAGGCGCGGGTCAATATACCCGGCGGCATAGGGTTGCGTGGACCCGATGCTTGAGATTCGCGGCTGTTGTCTGCTGAAATTAATTACCTCACTTGGGCTTGGCGGAAGACTTTAGTGATCGCTTTGACACCGTGACGGGCTTGGTAGATTTTGTTCTGGTTAAAGACAGATTATTTTGTGCAACTGAAGGGGTGGGCTTGGGTCCAAAGGAGAGTCTAATCGATCGAGGATCAGTTCAGGCAAGAATTAGCATCTTCACTGACATGAATTATTTTTTTCTATTCAGTTAGGCCATAATTCGTATTACACGTTTCCTTGTTGAATATGTTGATTTTATAATGAATGGTGTTATATGATAATTACACAACAGCTAAAGAGGGGGAGAAAATTAGAATAAAAGCAGAAAGGGTACAAGAATATAAGAACATAAGAATGAAGGTTACTGTAAGAGACCATAAGGCCTACACTAGGCAGTTCCATGTCCATTACCACCTATCATTCCCATCCATGCACTTTCTATTAAAACAAACGTTAGTTTCAGCGTTCACTAGATGGTTATTAGGTCTATTCCATTTGTTAACCACTCTATAGATAAATCAATTCTTGCCTACTGTTTTCTTAAATACAAATTTGTTTGTATTACATAAAATGCGTATTAGTTTTGTGTCACATATAAGAATACAATAATATCATGTCATGTAACGGATGTGTCAAAGGTATCATTGAGTGTCATGACACACAACGTCAAATTACTGTGTCATAACCCGAGGTGTGAATATACAAATCACATTAAGTGGGGACTGGAGTGTAAGTAGTTAATATCGTTATTCTCTGTGAGCGTTGATATTCGGAGTAGATTCAATAAGCACTGTCATCCGTGTCGAGTCAATGCTTGTAAACAGAAACAGGATGTGGTAGTTTTAACACAAGTAGCAACAGCAGTCCATACAGAAGTGAATTGATTGGATTGATGTCGACTATGCGTTATAACCTTTTAGGATATGTTGTAATAATCGCCAATTTATCTATTCATCAATTTACCTATCTATCTATTCATTTGTATATTTATTTCTCTATTTATTCATTTATCTATTTATTTATTTATTTATTATCTATCTATTCATTTATTTATTTATTCATTTTTATTTTTATTCATTTATTCCTTTGTGCATATATCTATTCGTTCATTTATTCATTTTATATTCAAACTTTATTTTATACATATTTATTCATTCATTTATTTATTTGCCTATTTATTTATTTATTCATTCATCTATTTTTTACTTATCTTTATATTTATTAATTGATTTATAGATATATTAATTTATTTACATATATCTATTTACACAACCATTCACTAATCAAGTAGCAAACCAGCTGATTAACTAACTAATCAATCAACTTGATATTGTTCATGTACATATTTACTATTGCAAAGTAGACCACTTGGAAAAAGAAACTAACGAAGCAGAGCGCTTTCGTATATTAAAAGATGTAATATACGAAAGCGCTCTGCTTCGTTAGTTTCTTTTTCCAAGTGGTCTACTTTGCATAAGTGAACACACGTACCCGTGTTCTTATTAGCATATTTACTATTATATCTATCTACTGATTTATCTATAATTTCAATCTAATATTATCATAAATTATGTAGTTAAGATAATATTCTGTCCATAGGCCTGTGGCATCCACGTGCTCTATTACTTATTGTTTTTATTGTCGATCACACTGAGCTGTCTTGGGTCATTCAATCATCATGACGCAGATTAGTCAAGTTCATCATAGGCTACGCAAAAGGTTAACTTGAATCATGTCAGACACAGAATTGGTTTGAGTGATTTGAATTTGGATTAACTCGAAAAGTTTAATTGAATTTAGCAAGGAATGGTTTAGCTATGTGGTATAATTTTGCTTGGCTAATCTAGTCTAATTTTGAGAGAATGTCAGAGCAATATGTATATATATACTTTTTTTTAGATAGTGTCATGACAGAGGGAAGGGTAGATTAATATTGAAGAAAAAAATTCGTTTGACGACCTCAAATGATATCTACACCCTTCACCCCAAAGTTCGCTCAAGCCTCTTTGTTTCGTTGGATGACGTCATATCGCTTGACCCGGAGCAGAAAGCATCACAGACTTCCGCACATATATGTTTTGATATTAAATAGGATGTGTCGGGCAACACTCCAGCTTCTGTGGGCGAGCTTTGACAGAAGATAGAATGTCACAGGTGTTGGCTAGACAGCTCTCGTAAGTGGATGAGCTCGCGATGTGCTTTGGATGTGCACATGATACCATATCGTCGAGGTTCCTCAGGATATTGCTCTATTTGGTTTAGAACTTTTGGAACGTTTGGTATACTTGTTTCTGCCTCATCTCAGGTGGTGTTCCCTTTTTCTAACAAAAGTACCTGAAGGTAACCAGAATATAAATGGTATGTGTATGTTTATATATATATATATATATATATATATATATATATATATATATATATAAATATATATATATATATATATATATATATTATATATATACATATATATTTGTGTGTATATATATATATACATATATATATATATATGTATATATATTGACGAGATAAACTCCATATGAGGACGGAGCCTTTATTTGTACGATGTTTCGCTTATTTCAGCTTTTTCAAGTACAAGTTGAGATACAAATGCTTGAGATCAAATGAGGGGAAAGGAGGGAACGGGGAGAGAAAAAGGGGGGGGGGGAAGGAAGAGGAGGAGGAGGAGGAGGAGGAGAAGGGGGGGGGGATTGGATACTGGGAAAGGATGAGAATGCTGGCCCAAACGTCCGTGGGCGAAATGTCCACAAAGGGTGGTTTAAATATTTAATATTTTGCTGGCCATGGGTATTAGGGGAATAATGTGAGGAGATATGTTAAACATGCCCCTGTTTTGTTCAATAGTGTTCGTTCCTTGAATGATTGCTGCTTCTAAACACTTCCTACGGATTTTGTCTGGTTCCCGTATCAGCAGCTCTGGTTGGGGGGCAGGGGGAAGTCGATTTTCTCCCCCAACCATTTTGTCGATTTGATCAAACTTTGTGTTGAATTTAATTATTTTATATTCCAGGACATTTTCTTCCACCAGAAATTTGGCATGGCCATGGGCTCTCCATTAAGTGCAGTCCTGGCTAATTTATTCATGGAATTTCTAGAAACAGGACCCTTTGCCAACATCATTCCCGAGCATGTGACCTGGCTGCGATATGTGGACGATATCTTACTCGTCACACCCAGGCGTTTCAATCTACAGCGCTTGCAGACGGCCTTAAACGAAGTGGAGCCCACCATTCAGTTTTCCCTAGAGGAAGAAATCCACGATTCTCTTCCTTTCCTGGACACACACATCTTTAAGTACGGTAACCAACTTGAATTCAAAGTGTATAGAAAGCCCACCAACAAAAATGATTTAATTCATTTCTACTCCCACCATGATATAAGGACCAAGAGAGGAGTAGTAATAGGTTTTTTTCCTTAGGGCATTTAGGATATGTAGTGCAAAATACTTAGAAGAAGAGTGCAGGTTTATTAAAGAGACCTTTTTAACACTAAAATTTCCAGAATTTCTTTTAGATAATTGCAGACAGCAGGCCGCTAAGATTCGGGAAAGCCGTAGGCAGCAGGACAGCACAACAAGACGTCTCGTGTTGCCAACCGGCGACGTTGCCACCAACCTGACACGTCTTTTAAGAACCACCAACTTGGAAATAGTGTGCCAGACAAGCAGAACAATAAAAGACATCACGAAGACGGAAACACACAACAACCAGACACCGGGCACCAAAGCCGGTGTTTATCGTATTCCGTGTTCAGGATGTGATAAAGTTTACATCGGAGAAACGTCACGCGACCTGAATACACGAATACGTGAACACCGTTACTACGTCAGGCATGATGTCACCACCAATGCATGTGTGACACATAGAAAGAAGGTATTCCTTTTTATGGACTGGAAGAATGCAGAGCTGCTGATACGGGAACCAGACAAAATCCGTAGGAAGTGTTTAGAAGCAGCAATCATTCAAGGAACGAACATTATTGAACAAAACAGGGGCATGTTTAACATATATCCTCACATTATTCCACTAATACCCATGGCCAGCAAAATATTAAATATTTAAACCACCCTTTGTGGACATTTCGCCCACGGACGTTTGGGCCAGCATTCTCATCCTTTCCCAGTGTCCAATCCCCCCCCCTTCTCCTCCTCCTCCTCCTCTTCCTTCCCCCCTTTTCTCTCCCCGTTCCCTCCTTTCCCCTTATTTAATCTCAAGCATTTGTATCTCAACTTGTACTTGAAAAAGCTGTAATAAGCGAAACGTCGTACAAATAAAGGCTCCGTCCTCATATGGTGTTTGAGATCACCAATCTTGAGGACGGAGCCTTTTAAGCATATATATATATATATATATATATGTATGTATATGTGTACACGCACGCACACACACACACACACACACACACACACACACACACACGCACACACATACACACACACACACACACACGCACACACACACACACACACACACACACACACACACACACACACACACACACACACATACACACACACACACACACACACACACACACACACACACACACACACACACACACACACACACACACACACACACACACACACACACACACACACATACACACACACATACATACATATATATATATATATGTATATATATATATATATATATATACAAACATATATATATATATACATATATATACAGGGTGTTCCAAAAGTATATGTTACATTAAGACATTTTATATCTTAATAACTATTGAAGATATCAAAACTGGATTTATATATCCTGAAAGCTTATAGTTTTAAGTTTTGTACAAGAAATAAGAATATAAAAATGCAAGATTGCGTACTCGTGCAATGGCCCCCCAGGTATCCAGATCTCATTCCATGCGACTTCTTCCTCGAATCTATAGATTTTTTAATGAAGTTTGAAACAGAATACAAGAGGTAAAATTGGAAATAAAAATGAGGTAAATGAGTCGATAAACATCTTGGTCCTGAAGACTTACTTTACAAAAAGTCACAAGCTTGCACAAGAGGATTTTTTATCATCGCAGTTCAAAGCTACTACTAAAGGAAGTGAAACTCTACCAATTGAATTACACTATGGTTTTGATTCCTGAAAAACGAGAAGTTAACATATAGAGTCCCTTATTTTTTGTAAAGCCGTCACTTATGCCTTTAGTTCTAGGACACCTAGAACTAGTGACAGGTTTTGATAGTCGTTGAGGACAGGTCTTGGTGTAATATTGACAAAAGTGGCTTTCTCGGGGGAATGGTGGCTTTGGATTGGCTTTATAGGGGGCTGTGGAATCGGGGTGGATAAATGGAGGGAGCAAAGCTTCTGTGATGTGTCTGCCACGTTACTAAGCTGTAGAATGTGTATTTGTCAAGCGGACGAGAGCGATGGTCTCTGGGGAAGAGAGCCTAGATGGATAGTAGTTCCAAACACGTTACGAGAAACGACAGGGCAGGATAGATAAGATGGGGGAGAGGGAGGGAGGGGGGAATTCGGGGTTTAGTGGAAGGAAAGGGTGAAATGGAAGGAAGTAAGAGTTATGATAGATGTGGGCAGATCCACTTGCTCGGTTAGTTTATAATCTTTTGGCGGCAGTAAATGTATTATAAGATTCTAAATCCCAAAACTTCGAACAAGAGATCAATGCTATGCTACTATACAAAAAGATTAACGGTTGAACTGTTAGAAAATAAAATAATATACAGAAATAAATCTACATGATTGAGGACCCATCTTTGAGTAGCTGCTATTGGATCTTGTCTCGAAGAGGATGTAGTGTTCACCCAGATGGTATCAAAACCCTTGACTTTTTTTTTCCAGCCACGCAGGTTGTTATCATTCATAATTACTACGTGATGATGTTGTGACCTCGGGAGCTGATGTTATCACGAATTTGAAAAAAAAAAAATCTTTAATTATGTCCGGTTTCCCGGTAATGGTGTAATGAACTGGCTCCACCACAGCAACACAATTCACTTTTTCAAGCAGGTAGCGATATGTTAGGGTTAAAAAACTAGAATTAAGGGATAACTAAGGTCAGAACCTTAGCATTAGTGTGACATTAAGTAAAAAGTAAAATGGATCTTTAATCAGTGGTAGTTTGAGAATTCAAAATCGAAGTTTGAATTAGATGAGAGTAGAGCTCACAAGACAAAGATAGGATGATGTGTTAGAATTAGAAAAAGGTTAGTAGGTATAAATAAGAGGGAGAGAAAATTGTAAAAAATGACTAGGGAGTTCACATAAAAATCAGTTAAAGATTAATTTCTAAATTAGGCCATGGGGGCTTATCACGCTGGGCAATATCTCCTTCAATCTCCGATTAATCAACGATACCGACCAGATCTACAAAAATTTCCGTTGTCAAATCACTATGGGAAACTATTCTATTTTCTCATTAAAAAATCCATAGAATGTCATTTGATATGCTGGAGGAAAATTATTTTCCCGTGAGTTACTGGCTGCAAATCTGCTCTAACAGTCGGAGGGAAAATATCCCATTGTGATAAGAAATTAACTGGACAGTTTGGAATGAAAGGAAACGAAGAGTATTTAAACACAGCAATGAATGTACAATAGTGACGTAATCATATCCATGATGGTGTCACACTCGCTGGGTTGTGGGTTCGAATCCCACACTCCTCTACGATTCCCAGCAGTGCCTATTACTTGCTCCCCAACAGTCCCCAAAACCCATATCAGGGCAGATATGACGGCTTCGGCCGCAGCTACAAAGCGTCTCTTGGCGTGGGCTTCTCGCCTTATTTTCAGCATTGGATGAGAGCTAAGACCATGAGAAGCTTTGATTTGAGAGCTCAAATGAGAGTGAGAAAAAAACAACAACAACTAAATAAATAAATAAATAAATAAAAATAATAAATAAATAAATATATAAGTAATAATGGAACCGGAAACAGATTAATAACATCACTACAATGAAACTTATTACAATTTTTGTTCTCCTTAGCGTCAAAGGATTACAAAGGCGGTGCTTAGGTGTTTATCTAAATGATTCTTAAAGCTTCGAACTGAACTACATTGCACTACCTGTGCAGGAAGTTTATTCCATTCATGAACTACACGGTTGGCAAAGTTGTTTCTACCTACTTCCAAATTGAATCTATTTTCGGACAGTTTGAGACCATTGTTTCTTGTCCGATTCTCATTCAATGTGAAAATTTTGTCACTTTTGATGTTGAAGGGACGAGAAGACATCTCCAATCATGTCTTCATTACGGTAAAAAAGAAGGAGGAAGAAGGTGAAGAGCCTACGCCAGGAGGCGCTAAGTAGCCACGGCTTGAGCCGCCATTTTTGCCCTGATATACACTTTGGAGACTGTTGGGGAATTGGAGAGGAGTGCGGGATTCGAACCCAAAACCAAGCGAGTGCAAAACCAGTACGCTTCCGACTAGGCACGAGTGTAAAATTACAATGGAACTCTTTATGTATTTCGTTCTGGTTAACTTAAAACAACTTTATTTATCTTGAGGCAGAAAGGAATGTCTCGGAAGTATTCAGTATCGATTATGAGACGTTGATGGCATAACGGGAAGCATTCTTGTCTCGCATTTGCTTAGTTGTAGGTTCGAGTCCCCCAACTATTCTTCAACTCCTGGCAATGGCTTTCATTTTCCTGGTTCAACAGTCCAAGCTCATAAGGGCAAGGGTGAAGGCTTCATACGCAGCTACGCGCATAATGGCGTAGGCTCCTCCTATTCTTCTTCTTTCTCTTCTTCTCCCTCCTCCTCCTCTTCTTCTTCTTCTTCTTCTTCTTCTTCTTTTTATCCTCTTCCTCTTCCTCTTTCTCTTTCTCCTCCTCCTCTTCTTCTTCTTCTTCTTCTTCTTCTTCTTCCTCCTCCTCTTCTTCTTCTTCTTCTTCTTCTTCCTCTTCTTCTTCTTCTTCTTCTTCTTTTCATCCTCTTCTTCTTCCTCTTCCTCTTTCTCCTCTTCTTCTTCTTCTTCTTCTTCTTCTTCTTCTTCTTCATCTTCTTCTTTCTCATCCTCTTCCTTTTCCTCTTCCTATTCCTCTTCTTCTTCTTCTTCTTCTTCTTCATGAAAACATAATTTATAGGACGAGATGTCTTTGCATCCTCGCTGAAGAGACGTAATGAACCGGAAGATAGCTTCGCGAGGCGTCGGTCAAAGACATCTTAAGTAGTCAGATCGCTGACAGCCTGACCTCGGGTTGGTCGTCATTCACTACCTGATACTACTTACACTCAGTTGAAAAAAATCTTGATCTAATGCTTGTGTGTCAGTATATAAATATAACATTTGTTCTTGAGCTCTTGGTATATTATTTTATGTTCCAGCACAAGGACTCGAACCTTTGCCTTAGCGGCTGCTTATTATGAAGCAAAGACGATAGCTTTGAGCCAGCCAGACCGTACAAAAGGAACGACCTGGACTACGACCTGGTAGTTCCTCAACGGTACTAGACTTGCTCAGTTTCTATTCTAATTTCATTGAATCTTTAAGGCAAAGGTTCGAGTACTTATGGTAGATCTTATTTCCATTTGTCACAATAACACACATATTCTTTTAGATAAAAAGATACGTCGTTTGCAAAAGTATTACTCATGTGTGCTGATAGTGGCAGCTTGATCGTTCCCTGATCAAAATATTGTAAATATATTTTGCAGTCAACAGGAAATCAAAATGACGCTTGAAATGAACAAATCTCTTATGACATCATCAATTATTGGATAAATATACAACAAGACTGATAAACAAACGTATAGTCACGAACAAAATTTTGACCCATGATACAGTTCTCAAATAGTCAATATGATCTTCTTTTTGTTAAGTACGTAATATATTTGGATTTAATTTACAGTTAGGTAATTTCCTTGAAAATATATAAAAAGACTCAGATATTTTTATTTTTATTTTGTATCATGAAAAACTCAGAACGGGTCAGAACTTTTCCTCGTGACTCTGCATTAGGTTAAAAAAGTCTTGATCTAACATTATGTTCTCGAAACTCTTCCGCAACTGTAGTGAATCCAAAGCCTCTTCCTACACGAGGAAACACTCTTTACTCTAAGGCCGAAGGTGTGTACAAATGTACAGCTAAAGGTAAAGTACAAATATACACAGCGTACCCTGTAGTAAAGGTGATGTTTGCAAAGTAAAAGTCATAAACCGTTTCAAGAACTTTGCTGGGGTATCAAAGAGTATATACTATTCTGTTATCGAATTGTATAAGTTTTATCAAACCATTGAATTTTGTTTTACTATCAACTCGAGACTCTTGTTATTAATTCGAGAATCTTGTTACCAACTCGTAAATTTCGTTATCAACACGTACATTCTGTTATCGACGTGTGATTTTGTTACCAGCTTGTAAACTTCATGATCAACTTCTGAACGGATATGTTCGGTTATTGCTTAGTTCCAGGATTAGATTGTCTAGAAAAGTTCTGTTTAGATGAGAGATGGCCCTAGGAATGAGAGGCAGGGTGGCGGGATGCTTGGGAGAGATGAGAACAGGCCTGGAATAGTTCATCAGCTGAATAAAATACCTTGGTATAAGACAGAACAAAATATATAAGGTGCTCCGTTGTACGGAAGAGGCTCACACTGGGAGAGATGAGGGCTATCTGGAGTAGTTCATCAGCTGAATAAAATAGTTTGATATAAGACAGAACAAAATATATAAGGTGCTTCGTTGTACGGAAGAGGCTATCGCACTGGGAGAGATGAAAGCCATCTGGAGTAGTTCATCAGCTGAATAAAATCGTTTGATATAAAGCAGAACAAATTATATAAGGTGCTCCGTTGTACGGAAGAGGCTATCGCACTGGGAGAGATGAAAGCCATCTGGAGTAGTTCATCAGCTGAATAAAATTGTTTGATATAAAGCAGAACAAATTATATAAGGTGCTCCGTTGTACGGAAGAGGCTATCTCACTAAGCTATTTTTTTTCCAACCCACCTCCAGAAATTTATCTGCCTTAAAATCACCATGGCAAACTATTTTGTTTTCTCAACAATTCACATAAAAAGCCATTTGTTGTGCCCGAGGAAAATAGTTTTACTCCAGCAAATCTGCTCCAACAGTCGAAGGAAAAATAGCCCAGTGCGATAATGCTTTGAGAAGGAGCAAAAGAGATGAAGAAGAAAGACATATACAACCTCAAACGATTACCCATGGGGCTTCCACTTAGCTTCCTTTCTGCCACGTTACGTTTTAGCCCTGATACATTTCATCATTTTAAGGCTCTCTTTTACGTCACAACTCTCGGCCCCAATAGCCCTTATTCATGGGTTAAAGGCTACTTTTATTGTTATTAGGAATGCCTATTGTCGACAAAATGGACTCAGTAGACACCCAATAGCCTTTATTCAAGGGTTAAAGCCTACTTTTATTGTTATTAGGAATGCCTGTTGTCGACAAACTGGACTCAGTAGACACCCAATAGCCCTTATTCAAGGGTTAAAGGCTACTTTTATTGTTATTTGGAATGCCTATTGTCGATAAAATGGACTCAGTAGACACCCAACAGCCTTTATTCAAGGGTTAAAGGCTACTTTTATTGTTATTTGGAATGCCTATTGTCGACAAAATGGACTCAGTAGACACCCAACAGCCTTTATTCAAGGGTTAAAGGCTACTTTTATTGTTATTTGGAATGCCTATTGTCGACAAAATGGACTCAGTAGACACCCAATAGCCATTATTCAAGGGTTAAATGCTACTTTTATTGTTATTTGGAATGCCTATTGTCGACAAAATGGATTCAGTAGACACCCAATGAGGTTGAATCCCTTATTAAAGATATAGAAAGCACTCCCTTTAATTAATTCAATTCCAGTTGTTAGAAAGACTTTAAAAGGCCCGCACGAGATACACTACCCTAGTGGTCTTATCTCATTCATTCCGAGATGCATTGGAAAAGAGGATTTTTTTTGTATGTCTAGGATAGTTTGTGAAAAACTATACGACACGTGAAACAATGTAGCTAAAGTTTGTCCTTCTTTGCAATTGCTGAAGTTTCTTAAACAAGACAGGGCAGAAAGTTCCTTAGCCCCCCCCCCACAAAAAAAAAAAAAGACTACCGCTGCTTTTGTGTAAGAGACATATCTAGTATATTAAAGTAGTCTACATCCATTTTTTATTTCTTGACAATTTCTAAAATCTAAAAAAAAAAAAAAAAAATTGAAAAAGAAAAAATATATCTTTTGTCTTTTTTTTTTCCCTAAATAAAAGAAAGATGTCGAATAAGCCAAAGCCGTCGGTGCTCCTTTCAAAACCTGCCTGTTACTTTGTGTACAACCAAGGACAGATGGACATCCTTGTTTTCCGGCAACTGAATTTCACAGGGCCTTATTGAGTTTCTGCGACGCGTGAGGAATATATTCCATTTTTACTTTCCTACTTACTTATCTATTTATTTATCTGTTTATTCATTCATTTATCTATTCATATATCTATTTAGTTACTTATCTATATTCATTTATATTTTAGTTATTCGTTTGTCTGTTGTTTACTTATTTACCAGTTTACATACATTTCTATCTATTTAGTTACTTATCTATATTCATTTATATTTTAGTTATTCGTTTATATGTTGTTTACTTATTTACCAGTTTACATACATTTCTATCTAGTTGTTTGCATTCTTTCTTTCTTATTTTAGATTTTTATTTATCTATCTATTATTACTTTTATCGATATTGTAGCTTTACATATTTGTCTTTAAACACTTTAGTCGATTTTATTTAGATCTATTATATCTATGTATTTAAAAAAAAACATTACCCTTGGAAAGGGATTCATATGACTTGTAATGTGTTTATAGATACGGTGATTTATCTATTGATTTAATTCTAGTTAAATCACGACACTATTTCTTGCAAGTCATGGAATGACAACTCGATAAAAAAAAAAATATATATTCCTCTGAGTTTCTTTAATATTTCAAATACTTTATATCCTTTCTTCTGGCTACTGCCAAAATGTCTCAATCTTAAGTAGCTATTGTAGCGAGCGGTGGGACTATTGATTGTTTGAAAAGGTTAGATAACTTTATGGATGGGGATGGTAGGTGGTGCTGGACTTGGAACTACCTAGTGTAGGGCTTATGGTCTCTTACAATCTCTTTCGTTCTTGTGTTATGTTCAAAGAAAGGGCATTACTATAATGAAGATACTGATAATGTGAAAAAATATTTCTCTTTTGAACATGGATATAACAAATAGAAAATAGATTTTTTGTGATGATGACTTTCTTCTACCAAATTCATGTATCCATGGTTACCAAATTCAATAGAAATAAAACTAGTTCTTAATGTGTGATAGATTTTTGGTAAAACAATAAGGAAACTGTATCTAATAATTCTTTTGCATTAATTTGTTTTCCATAGCTTCATTTTTTGGAAGCTTAAGGATCACACGGGAATAGAAAAAAACAACAACTTTGATATATTTTTAAACCAAATAAGATGATTTATAAAAAGTAATATCGGAGCAAAAGGGTTAAAATCTCAGGTGATAGGCTGTACAGTTTAGACAGATAGGCTAACGAATCATATACTTTGGGTATCATATAGCATATCATAACTAATATAGATTGCGCATTCCATGGTTAGTGGATAAGAATATCATCACTATGTACCCTGTGTATTGTAAAGGACGACAACAGAAACCCCTTTTATTTGAATTTTTTCAAGAATAATTAAGGCAAAAATATGATTTGATACGGCTACCCCATATTCAGGGGGAGATAGATAAAGCCTTTGTGCATGTATATAACAGGGGACGTTGCTACTTCGTTTGAGTAGAAATGACTTCAGTTACGATCTTTCGTTTTTCAAAATTTTAAATGTCAAATTACTCTTGCATCATATAATGAGAAGCTGAACGACAAACTAAGAAAAGTTAAACCTAGAATACGAATATTAAACACAGTGTTGAGATGTTCTTACGGAAGTCTAGAATATTGTAGCCCAAGTCGTTTCTACTCAAACGGAGTAGCTCAGACGGAGTAGCAAAAGCAAATAGCATGCTAGCCTAGTGTGCCACCACGTTGAATATAAGGCGTGATACGAAGAAAAATCTATTGCCGTTCGCAACGGCCGCTGCCGTTCTTTAGCGAACGAAACGACTTTTAATTGGAGAAGTTGTGTTGTTGTGAAAATATGTTTTTCTTTTGTCTCAAATGCATTTGCTTGAGAACAATATTTTTGTTGGTTTCTTTATCGGCTCGTTTCCTGGACACTGCGAAAACTTGTCTGTAAGCTAAACTATTTTTTTTTTCTTGTGTCATTATAAAACATTTTCGTTTTCTTTTGTTCCTCATTACACTCAGCATTAGTGATGGCTATGTTGTACATGAAATCTGCATAACCTATTCACTGGGCTTCACCAGCGCCAACAATTGAAAATTCGTTTTGAGTAAAAACGACTTCGGTTTAAAATAATTCATTTTTCAAACCTGCGAATCTCAAATGATCTTTCCGTCATATATAACAAAACTGAATGATCAACTAAGAGATTCTAAGTCTATACAAATGTTAGACATACTGCTGAAATGTTCTTAGAGACACTTAGATCTCTGTAAGCATAGTTATGTTCCGGTTATTCAAATGAAGGTTGGAAGTAGGATGTAAGAGGAAAAATAGCTCAGTGTAATACCTCCTTTAATCAAGACAAGAGGGTCTTCTTA
>NC_134818.1:12659369-12661869 GCF_046742065.1 Oratosquilla oratoria
CACACATTAACCTCTTAATCGATACATTGATATATAATTGTTCCATTACGAGTCATTCCTCAGTATATCGACGCCTTCCCGAAAAAAATCGTTTTCAGTTCACAAGACCAATATATATGAGGGAGGGTTGATCCTTTCATTTTTTGTTTGTTCTTCTGTTAAACATATTATTCTTGTGTTAGCAAGAATAAAATGTCTCAAAGTTCCGCCTTATTGGATGTAATTTAATCTCAATTTCCTTTACGATTTCTTTGATAACCAGTTGTGTAAATGCCCACGTCTACTGATTACCGGTTCAGAAGCTGTGCTGTTTCCTGATTTTGATCAAATTGTCCATCGTTCCTCAAAAAAAAAAAAAAAAAAAAAAAAAAAAAAAAAAAAAAAAAAAAAAAAAAAAAAAAAAAAAAAAAAAAAAAAAAAAAAAAAAAAAAAAAAAAAAAAAAAAAAGACACCTTATGTGGGTAGAAACAGACGAATTATAATCCTTTATATAATAATATTTTCTTTTGTAATATGAATAAAGCCCTCTGGAATGGACAGAGCGAGTATACAAAATGGCGGTACTAAGGGATGGGTCAAGTACTTTCGAGTCGATGAGAACTTTTTATTTTTATTATTATTCTTTTTTCGATTTTTAATTTCTCTGTTTGGAATCCTATCCTCCTATTTAGTATCGTGATGAACTTATCATTTGATTATGACTGACGCCAGACAATTCTATTCAGTTGTATGAAAGTCCAAATGTGATCTCACCTTGATCATCTTCCACCGCACCGAGAGGCACTATGTTATCTTTTTCTAGTTTTCACCAGACAATTTTATTCAGTTATATGGAAGTCATGGATAGTGTATGGGTGTAGCTATCTTCATTACCTAGTTCCGTATCAAAGGGATACTTTATTGTTTTATTCTGGTTAATACTAAAGTAATTTGTTTAGCAGAGCGGTAGTGACCTCCACAAGGTAGTGGTTAATTTATCCGTGAAATCTCACTTATTGTGAGATTTATGTAGTCTTCAGTAATTCAATGATCCTGAGGTTCTTTAAGTCTTTTGAGGGAACGTAGAGTTTCTACCGGCTGGATAGAATTATCTGATAATCACCAGAATAAAGTTTCTGAAGAGATTGATGAATAGATTTGAATTGCATTGTTTGAGAATTTTGCTATAACTGCGATAAATGAGAGACAGCGTTATTTAGTTTTTTGCTATTTATTTATTTTCGTTCTATTAAACACATTTTTATTGTAAATTGCTTTGGACAGACCTTCTTATGTATACATTGTTTGTGGTACTTTACACGAATTCTTTTAATTCATGAAGGGAGATATACATATATGTATAGCACGAAAACGAACTATTATGAACTTGAACATAAATTCTGAGAAGCGTGTGGTTCACATATGAAAGTTACATGTCTTTGAGCATATTTTGAAATGTTAAATATAAGTTTAATTTTTGTTCACCTTTTTGCTTTGCATACGAATATGACAGGTGTATCGTTCCCCCAAAAGGCATATGTATATACATACACAATTAACGCACATTGTCTAATGCATACAATATATTTTTACAAAGTTTCACACTCAACCAAAATGATGTATAATTCTTTTACACTTTCACACAATTTCATTCGTAGAACCTCAATCATGCATATCACAAATTGATTTCACTGTTGCAGTGGAAAAAAAGAATCACTGTTCATATAAGCCACTTTCAGTTGTCTTTCACGTTTTCACTAAGTTTCACACTCAAACATGCTAAGGTACATTTACAACACATTTTTTACACTTTCACACAATTTCAATCGTAGAATCTCAATCATGCACTACAAATTGATTTCACTACCGCACTGGAAAAGAGAATCACTGTTCATAAAAGACGTTCATTATTTTCCGACTTGGCAAGTGCAAAGGAACAGCACGGACCAAGACGAACTCTTACGGATGATTTACGGAAACGAGTGGCGGAAAGCCTTTGAAATCCGCCAATGGTGCAAACACTTGTTGCCACTTGAACGTGGTTTGGCGCGTTTTCCTTCACCTCTCCCGCCCCTCTCTCCTTCCTTTCCACGATTTCTTCATGACCAAAGGACTTACCCTTGACGACCCTGCCCTTAGGGGAAGGCCTCTACCCTTAGCAGCCCTTACTGTGCCTTACCTAGTGCACTTGGGTAATTCCCTCGTGCCATACAAAACCTATGGCACGGGGGTTGGGAGCGGCGCTGTGTCCTGTCTGGTGGCCTAGGTTGGTGCGCTAGGCGACGCACGCACACACACACGCACACACCTGTACATGCCCAAGCTTCGGCGAGACTGGGACAGCGATGCAGGTAGTAAGGCGAGCAGGAGGGGGAGTAGTCCACGCAGGAGGAGGAGGAGGAGGAGGCAGTGGAGGAGGAAGAGGAGGAAGAGGAGGAGGAGGAGGAAGGTATCAACAGGCGATTGCGCAGGGTGGGGATCCGTTTCTTTATATATATATATATATATATATATATTTTTG
>NC_134818.1:12664369-12666869 GCF_046742065.1 Oratosquilla oratoria
TCGTATACTTGGGTTTGTGGGGTTTTGTCTCGTACTTGGATTTGTGGTGTTATGCCTCATTATTGGGTTTGTGGTAGTTTGTCTCATGTTTGGGAGGGACCTAAGGTCATCTGTTTGTACATTTAGATTTGGGCTCAGCCCTTTAATGTATAATTCTTCTAAGATTGGGAGGCGTCTATCATCTGTACATATTTCCAAAACCTCTGTGTTTTCTTCTAGGATGCTTCTTATTACTGTGCTATGCCATGGACTTCTCTTAAATTGGTTTTTAGGTGCTCCTGGTGTCATTAGATATACAAGGCGACGGGATAACCTCATTGTCGTCATGCCAATATAGGCGGAAGGAATGGCTTCACAGTTCCCTCGTGCATATGTAAACCTATAGATGACATGTGTGTGGGTATGTGTGTCCCTTTGGCAACTTTGTTCTTCAGTCAAATACTACACTTTCTTAAAAGTAACCTTTCTTCTTCCTATATTTTTCTTCTCTCCTTCTTCGATCCAATTCATTCGTCTTCATCTCGTTTCTTGGTCGGTGTCTCTTCACCAAAACTTTCCTTTTCCATTTCTCATCTCAAAACAATATCCTTCTATGTCTGTAGATTTCTTTCCTTTTTCTTTTACCTATCTTCTTCATTTTTAATCTCCTTAGATATAATCTTTCTTCATTTTAAAATTTCTTTCTTTTTCTTTAGGTACTAAGCCTTTCATCGTTACCCTGTATAACTTTTTGCGTTCTCTCAAACATGAAATATCTGAACTACTTATCCAGGTTCTAAGCGTTCATAAACGGGCTGGAACGCATACTGTTTCTAAAGACTTTCGAGTTTCTTACAGTCCAGACACTTTGGATATAGTGTCTTGATCACTGGAAATACAGGTCACCTGTGTATAGCGGAAGTTGATTTTTGTATGTATTCACCTTGGTCTTTGGATCACGTGTTAGACTCGTGATCGACAGCTATCTCCCTCCCGGAAGAGAGCCCAGAGCTCGTATGACCGATCTATGCGAGCCTAAGTGTGTTTGCATATGTGTATATGTGCTGTGTGTGTGTGTGTGTGTGTGTGTGTGTGTGTGTATGTACGTGTGTGTGTGTGTGTGTGTGTGTGTATGCGTGTGTACGTGTGTGTGTGTTTGTGCGATTATGTGAGAATGTGTGTATGTATGTGTGAATATATGTATGTATGTGTGCACGCGTGTGGTCCGCAACAGTTCCAAATGCCTTTGGTGTTACATTACCATCGTTAACATGGCTTCATTACCTTTCCTCCTTTTTTCCTCTTTATTCCCGGGATAATCACATAAAGGGAATGAGTTTAGCATTGTACCTTGACCAACAACATGTTTACTAAGTGGATGCACAGACTCGCGATCCTACGCACGTGGAGGGGGGGGGAACTCTGACACTAAGCTCTCACATAAATATGAGCACTGCTCTTATTGAGCTCTTTGTGAAGTCTTCTTGCCTCATCCATCGACCAGCGCTCTTTATAACGCTTGCCCAGCGGTGTTATGTTTAAGTTCTTATACTTCTAGGTGTCTTTGGGATATTCTATTTTCAATCCTCTCAGCGCGTGTAAAGAGGATTTTGGCTTATATTTCGTCGTCAATATAGGGGAATATATATTTGACTGCGCAGATACAGGACAGTAAATATTATACACTGGTATAACCTAACTGTAGGGGAACACTTTCTTTCTCTTTCCTTTTGTTTTCCTTTTGCATCATATGCTCCTTCTTCTTCTTTTTCTTCTTTCCGTCCCTTCCCCTTCTCCATGACAGCTGTCAGAATCCGGATATATTGAGAACGAGTGACCACAAGAAAGCCTGAAGGAATCGGCTTTGTTAAAACGCAAGCATATGGTAGGTTTCGTACGCAGAAGAAAAGTCGTCGGCTTTTGTCCGTTGGCTTGATGATTTTATCCAAAGGGTCGTCTTTTATTGCACATGGAATTCATTTTCCTCGATATTTGAGACTCGCCATGGGGAAATGGCTTCTTAACTCCACTTATCCAATTTAGATTTTTTTTTCTATGTTACCTCGAGTTCTTCAGAACTGAATAAAATCGTCTTATATGAATTAGGATAAAAATCTTAAGGGAATATATTTCTTTCTTTAGTCAAAATAACTTTTTCTAATATCTCTTTTATGGTTAAAAACACAGACGCTTATTCATATATGAGGAGCCTCATAGGCACTAGCTCGTTATGCAGACTATGCTGCATTCTTTGTCAACATAGGCCAGACAGTACAGACTGTGTTGTCGTCTACAGTGGGTCGGTATAGGCCAATCAGACAGGTGACGACTTTTCGGGAACTTTGAGCAGCTAGGTGGAGTGACGTCATCTGTAGCAAAAATAAGGGTCTTCGTCTTATCCTAAGATTTGAATTTTGCTCTTTCTCTTTCTCTCTTTCTCTCTCTCCCCTCCCTCTCTCTCCCCTCCCTCTCTCTCTCTCTATCTCTCTCTCTCTCTCTCTCTCTCTCTCTCTCTCTCTCT
>NC_134818.1:12686869-12691869 GCF_046742065.1 Oratosquilla oratoria
AGAATGCATTTGAAAAAAAAATCATGTATTACTAGGTGAGTAGCCTTTAGGTAATTATGAAATTTAATGTTGCTGTAGACTTTTTTTTTTACAAAGAAAGTAAGTATTTTGTTTCCAGAATCTGTTATTCTGTCGTCTATATATTTCTCCATTCTCCAGTTACTTATCTAAAAATATTTCGTTTAATTAGCATTCATATTGAAAAAAAAACTCGTATAATTTGAATATTTTGGTAAAAAAAAGTCACCCTCTGAACGAAATGATACGTAAAGTAGGTCAAGTGGCTAATTTTGGTGCACAAAAGTACGGCAAAGATATACTTTTTCTTTTCTTTTCGTATGTTTATATGTAAATTTGATTTAGAATTCCTAATGTAAAACACACAGACATTGTACCTTGGAAGCGTAAATGTCTAGAACCAGGTTAGAATTTCCAGGATATAGATCTAATATTTACTACTATATACTTGATAAGTTTTCTATATCATATATACTGCATTTCTTTAGACAGAAAAGTTTTGTACACACTACAGGGTGTTTCTAAAATGCCTCGTATTTTTTTTTTTTTTTTTCGATATGAGACAAACCCAAGAAAGAGAAATCAAGGCACATTTTGCTCGATTAATCGCTCAACGATGATCGTTGTTGGCTCATTGATAATCGTTAAACGATTTTCTAGAACACTAATTCTTTTTTCGTGGACAGGGCTGTTTTGCTTCCAGTTACAAAGTACGAGACTGATCATTTTAATAAAACCTAGCAACGCGACGTTAAGATCTATTGAACAAAGAGGCTATTCCACACGACCAAGCTGGTTTGCCATTTATAGATAGTGATATTTCCTACATGTCTAAACTTTTAGGACCCGCTGTACGTACACACAAATGTCCAACAGGACATATGCAAATGACAATTTCCTAGTATAGACGTTTATTGGAAAGCTATGGAGATTTGGATCATGTTTTACAGAAACATGCCTGCTCGCTTATACAGCAAAAAGACAATTCCCCTGTCACCCTTAAATACAAAATACTATTGCCCTCAACTGTATTACGAAATGTCTTTCAACAATGCACTCTGACGTGCTTTGGTGAATTGAGCTTCGAACTCACTTCCTGACTAGTTGGTCCTGGTTCGAATCCTCGATGAATGCCACAGAGTAACTCTCCTCTCCTCTTCACAGCCCCCTCCTCCCCTCCCTCCTCCCTCCTCCTCTCCTTCCTCTCCTTCCTCCTCCCCTCCCTCCTCCCCTCCTTCCTCTCTTCCCTCCTCCCCTCCCTCTCCTCTCCCTTCTCCCTCCTCTCCATCTTCTTTCCCCTCTACCTCTCCCCTAGCCCCTCCCTTTCACTCTCCTCCTTCCTGTGTACTACAATGAAGTAAATGCAATTAGGTAAACACAGACAGACAGACAGACAGACAGACAGACAGACAGACAGACAGACAGACAGACAGACAGACAGACAGACAGACAGACAGACAGACAGACAGACCGGCAGACGAACGTGCACATATATAGACACACTCACAGAAAAACACACACACACACACACACACACACACACACACACACACACACACACACACACACACACACACACACACACACACACACACACACACACACACACACACACACAGGCGTGAATGTCGGGTATGTGCATTTATTACAATTCCAATAACGTCCGAGTTTTCATTAGAGCGTTTTTTTGTCCCTCTTTCCATTTTTTTTTCTTAACTGTATTATTATTTCTCTTCTCCCTCCCTTTATTCGTGTTTGTTTTAATCTGTTCATTCCTTTTGTGTTACATTTATCTTCAATGGTCGCAAACTAGCCAGCAACGGTTCTAGAATCCTTGTATAGATTACTTAAGGAAGAAACTTTGAAGTACTGTCTGTGTCGTATTGATGTAGGTATGTTCACATGTCACTGACTGGAGTGAATAGGAAGAGACCAGGAATAGTAGCCAGTCGTCATCTCTACGTGGAAAAAAAATGGAAGATAGTTCAAGTTGATTACGAATGATCTTGGGCCTTGTGCGTAGACCGAAAGCCTTCTGTCTAGTACAGTGGTTCACAAACTGTGGGTAAATTACTCCCTGGGGGGGAGGCAACAAATTTTCGGGGTTAATGAAGGGGTGACTGAAAAATAAAAGATAAAAAATCAAATCAAATCAAATCAAATCATGAAAACATTGTGGTACCAGGCATTAGGATTAAGGTTAACTTAGTACGTATAGTTGTAAAACTTAAAAAAAAAAAAAAAAAATGGGAAACACTGGTCTAGTAGTTCACAAACTCCCAGGTGGGGGGATGGGATGGGAGGGTGGTCGTGTCACTTCATGTTGAATAAAAACCTCATCCACAAGCTTCTGTTCTGAAGCGGAACTATGACCTCTCTCTCTCTTGAAGAAGAAGATACCTGGAAGGAAGCAGGGGGAGGAGGGTGGGGAGGGGGGAGAGAGAGAGGATTAGGAGAGTTGGGAAATGGCGAGTAGAATAATGACTCCCAAGGATCCTGTTTTCATTCGACTCGGCAAGGGGGGGGGGGAGGAGGGAGGAGGGGAAGGGGGAAGGGGGAGGTGGGGAGGGGGGTAGTGTCCCTCCCACCCTTATCTATACCTCCCTGGACAACAGTAATCGCCCCGTCTGTATAGCATTTGTCTCACCCTTTTCTCAATACACTCCGTCCCACTTTAGTCTAGGCCCTGGGTCTGATATGTATGCAGTTAATTTAGGAAAGGATAACTCAACTATCCTAGGCTTATTTGACCCCATGAAATAACTTGGTATGTATGTCAAATTTGTTATCCGGGGCAAACAGCCTGAATATAATCAATCCAAGATGGCCGTCGGTAGCCATATCGAAAATATAATTTTTTGAACCACTTGCCACAAAAATATGTTCAATACTTATTTATTTTTTTGAGGTGGGGAATTTATTACTGATATTATTTCCATGATTCAAGGAAAAGTGAATAAGTTAGGGTGAAGGCCAAGTCAATTAATCAAATATGACAAAAAAAATTCTTTCACGGGAATTGTAAAGAAAAGCCATCATTCTTACATAATCATATTAACTTTTGGCATAGATTCTTTCCAAATACCATATAAACAATCGAATGCAGTTGAAATTTAGAAGTTCTGAATGTTCTTATGTGCCGAAATAAAACCAAGAATACCACCAATGTTAACATTATTTAGTATAACATTATTTACCCTTACTCATGTTCTATATGAGTGATTTTGGTGTGTATACCTACATTTTCAGGAATCAGATAGAGAAGAATTCAGGAATTTTACCAAGTGCTCAGAATATCATGGACATCATCTACCGTCCCGTGCTGGGAATTTCCATCTAATGATACATCTATCTTTAGGTACAGCACCCTGTTGCCACAGAGTACACAATGATCTGATTACTTGTATCCTTCACAAAAGGGATAAGGACAGGTCAGATCAGGTCAAATTCTCATAAGAAAACATGGTGGTAACAAATGTGTATAATTTTGATGTGAATACTTGTTTTTATACAATTATCTTTCATCAGTTTTTAATACACAATCATATTTGTAAGATTATGAGGTGAAAATTAAATATAAACTTGAGTCTTAGCTTTATGTAGCAATATAACATTAGTATTGTTGTTTCTTTTTAGGATGAGGAGCTTCTGACCTCTTCTTCTGCTACACGTAAGCTTAAGCCAATCAATCTAGAGGAGTGTATCATATGCCAGAAGAAGAAAAAGAAGAAGAAGAAGAAGCAAGCTGAGTACCTTGCCAGCGGTGAAATCGGCCGTGGTGTTTTTGTAAATATTCTTCTGCTTAATAAGAAATAATATTACTAATTAATTTTTGAACTGCAGATAGCATATTTAATAGACAATATGACTCCACGGTCTACCCTTTACCTAATTAAGATCGCTTGGCTTTAGGGAGAGTATATCAAACACGACTACTCTGGTGAAAGTGAAATCTGGAGAAACATAATGAAATCTACCATAGCCCCTCGATGACCTACTGAATCCTAATTAGTCTTTATGATACTATATAGGAGTTGAAAAATCAGGAACAAAACTCTTAATCCATTCAATAGTTTTCAATATGTATACGTAGCGATTTGTTGCCGAATATTCTATATACATTTTTAGAAAATTAGTACAAGGTCACTATTGTATCGTAAACACATAAAGTAACTCGCACTAACAACTGCATTTTCATAACAATGTCCTCAGGAACTTTCAAGATCTGATCAATGACTTTACAAAACCGAGGGAATATTTCTTCCGCTCTGTCGGTATCGTTTGTACGAAAATGTACAGGAAATAATTTTCAAAATGACTACAAAGCTGTTTGTTTGTGAATTATGTTGTAAATTTCAGCAAGACCACAGTACTCATACCAAACATTAGGATTAATAAATCATAGAAAAGATATACGAGGTTAGAACTCTTCAATAAAGAAGATATAGATTAAGGGCACCCTTGGAACCATTTCTCAATTCATAAATCTAAAACATGATATATATTATCCAGCTTGGTTCTAGGTATTGTTAGGCTTAAGCTTAGGTCGTATCTGGAATGATATGTCAATTGTACAAAGACAAGGAAGGGAGAAGGAGAGGAAAGAGTAGAAGAAAGAAAAAGCTTGAGCTTAGCCTGAAGCAATATGTCAGAATTTTTCATTTTTTTTATTTCATTCTCTTTAAGAGAGCGAAAGCGTAACACAAAGAGAAAAGAGAAGGGGAAAGGGAGAGGGGAAGTTTAGATCATACTTGAAGTAATCTGTCAGGCTAAAAAGAGGGAAGAAGAGAGAAAGAGGAAAGGGAAGGGAAACGAAAAATATAGAGAGGGGATTAAAGAAGAGGGTGGGAGGGAGAGAGAGGATAAAGGGAAGAGCAACGAGAAGGAAGGCCGCATGGATACTTTATGCGATTAAATCGAAGAAATTACTTAATCTTATCTTCGCAAAATTGTAACAAGGTTGTATGATGGGCTATAGCCAT
>NC_134818.1:12711869-12714369 GCF_046742065.1 Oratosquilla oratoria
TACGGCAATTTATTGGACAACAATTTTTTTTTAAGTAGGTAGGAAGATGGAGTTTGGAATTTCATAATAATTGTGTGCGAGATTTCTATGGTCACTTAGATTTTCTTCCCGGAAAAAAAAGAAAACACGCTAATGCATGACTGGCCATTTATTCGCTCACGCCATTCATCCATCCTTCCATTCAATCATTCAAATCCTTCAGAAACTCTTACAAGAAAACGTATACAATCTCTATTCAGTTCCCATTCTCTACGCTCTAGCAGGCTTTCCATTCTGATATACATACATACATACATATATGTATATATATATATATATATATATATATATATATATATATAATATATATATATGTATATATATATATGTATATATATATATATGTATATACGAGTGCCGATTGCACTATGCCAATCCTGGTGTCCACTAACCTCATACAATAATACCTGTTAAGTCCGGCTAAAATTGGCGTTTCAAAGCAATAGTTTCTTATTTCACTATAAAAGTTTATATTAATTTATACATCATTGAATAAGTCAATAGTTGATATATTTGTCCTATATACAATGTTAGGTTTCTAGTTTTGATATATTTGTCCAATATAAAATGTTAGGTTACAAAGAAAGGAATGGCTTCCGCTAGCGGACCCAGGGATCTAGGTACGTACGTCCTGTGTAATAGCAGTCTTTGGTATATATGTATATATGTATATGTATATATGTATATGTGTATATATATATATATATGTATATATATATGTATATATATATGCATATATATATATGTATGTATATATATGTATATACATATGTAATATATATATATATATATATATATTATATATATGTATATATATATATATATATATATATATATATATATATATATATATATATATATATTACTTTATTCTGATTTACTATGGGTCAGGTTGGGGTGAACGCAAGAGTACTAATAAATTCTGTCTAAAAATAGAAAGTAAGTATATGCTTACATCCACACGTAAGGTCAAACCGATATGTGTGTGTGTGTGTGTGTGTGTGTGTGTGTGTGTGTGTGTGTGTGTGTGTGTGTGTGTGTGTGTGTGTGTGTGTGTGTGTGTGTGTGCGTATGTGTATATACATAAGTGAGTGTTTCATTGTTATATGTATATATATATATATATATATATATATCATTAACTTGCTATCTATACGTATAAATATTACAAATGTATCCAATACATTATTCATTTAGATTTACATTTGTGTCGATTGGAGCAAGCGTGTGGTAAAATAGTGGCTGGCCACGGCTGGTACATGTATGCATTAGTAATACTAAATCTATATGGATTTTTTTTTCAATAAAGCTATGTTACCGAAACGTCACGGGGACAATATCAGGCATGGCGACAGTATAGAGGTATAGTATGTCAAAGGATTTATTTTTTCATATTTTCTGCTTCGTAGTATTATTTTGAACGTTATTTTAGAGTTTATAAGTGTTATATATGTTTTTGACATAATACAAGCTACACTATCTTATGAAAAATTGTATATGATCACTATGTTGCGTTGTTCTTGTCGTTTCATTATGTTTCTTGTATAAAACAAATGACGAGCGATGGCTTCACGCCGATCATTGAAACAGACGACATGACGTCATGTCAGGAGAACTGATGATTGGTTGTTAAGCTGAGATGTGTACATACTCTTATCTATCAAGGAATAAAGAGATTAGACAACGAGTTGATTGGTGGTAAAAGAAAAGAAAAAAAAACATTCGAAACAGTTGAGCATACTTGAACTCACAAAGTCTTTATAAGCAAGTAAACAGGTATACACACAAAAGGAATTGTGTAAACAAACATGTTGAATCCTTAATTAAACGACATAAGTAATCAAACTCAAAAAAAGTCGCTGTTGTTAGTTTACAAAATGAAATTTAGGAATGGAATATTCAAGCACACATCTAGTAACAGATGTATACGAACAAAAATATATGCATGCATATTATGTATGTATATATCTGTTCCATCACATTAACAAGCTCTGACTGTGTTCAAATATTTCTGACATGAATGTATATAATTACGAACTTCTTTCTCTTTCTATTCCATTTAAAGAAGTTTCCCTAAACATTCGAATATCCCTCAAAATTGTCACTTTCATCAAAACCAAAGAAAAAACCAAAACGATGTGCTTGTGTGTGTGTGTGTGTGTGTGTGTGTGTGTGTGTGTGTGTGTGATTCACAATGGTCTTTGGATCACTTGTTGGACTCGTGATCGACAGCTACTACCCTCCCGGAAGAGAGCTCAGAGCTCGTATATGACCGATCTATGAGTAATGCTGTGACCTTACACGCACACACACACACACAACTCCCCGCTCACGAGAGTTGGAGTAACAACCCGCAGCGCAGCGATACTGAAATTATTTCAGCCCTGGGCGGGATACGAAACCGGACCTCCGGAGTGGCAGCCGGGAACTGTACCAACTGCGCCATGAGTTGTGTGTGTGT